>NC_063054.1:6579581-6879581 GCF_018812025.1 Megalobrama amblycephala
ACACACCACCACTTGGCGCAACAGTGCAGTATAATCGGGTAAGAGGGGCTTCGGGCTATAGCTGGAGTCTTGCATATGGTGACTCCATACTGCTATGGCAAGCTGTTTCAACATTTATTCTTTTAACCTAAACAGTATTTATTTTTGTGTTATTAGAATTTGTTAATTACTAATAAATAAATCCTTATATTGCTTTATAATGCAAAAGTAATGTAACTAGTATATTTGTCAATTTTCGCTAGTAACTATTTATTAAAAACTGCTTAATCCAATAAGTGACTAGTATTTAAATTAATCAGTGCTTATTGAATTCTGTGGGGATCTGGTTCAGCTATCAAATTTCAGACTATGTATTCTGATTTTTCCTGTTACAAATCAAATAGACATTAGATGCAAGTCACTAAGGATGCGCCTGAAGCCGAATACCTTATTCTGAATACCTTAAGAAACAAAACAAACAAACAAACAAAAAAGAATTTAAGAAATATATATCTAATCAAGAAAATAGTTTTGCCTCACTCAGGATGTTGGGGTCTTCAGAGACCCCAGACAATGTTCCACATCGTGGATGTGCTATAGGGTTGCCACTTCACTTCTGTGTATTTGTGTTCTGTGTTGTGGATTGATCTAGTTTTTATTATTTCAACAAATACTGTACATAAAAAAGTATTCATTTTTTAATTTCCCCATACATTTGAATGTGGGGTCTCAGGAGACCCTGAACTTCCTGAGAGGAACTTTTTTTCTTTCACACTAACATACAATTATATTATTCCTATTTATTTATTTCATTATTTTTTATTTAGATCTAGAAAGTGTTGACAAAGTTACAAAATCTCATGCCCTTTTTCTTTTCTCAGCAAATGTCATCTGGGGTCAGAAAGACTCAGAGTAGATGTATATATTATGTATTACGATAAAAATATATTATGTGAATATATACAGGATATATAGCAGTGGCATTGCGCAAATCATGGGGAAAAATGCACTGTTTTTTTTTTTTTTTTTTTTTTCATTTATTTTATTTTACATGTGGCAGACACTTTTGTCCAAAATGATTCACATTGTTTTCAAGATACACAATTCACCACTTCATGCAGTCCTTCAGAATTGAACCCATTTGCTATTACCATGCTCTATAGTTTGAGCTAGAGGAAGGCTGTGGTTTCATAAATGGAGACCATTCACGTGAGAGATCGTGAAATGGAGCATCGAGTATCCATAAAAAAAAAATGGTGAAATGGTCACTTTTAATTAATTACAAATAATCACTTCTGACATAAAAATGAAACAAGTCTTGGGGAATAAATGTTAAACCGGCTTGCCACATACTGCGGCTATTGAGAAAAGCCTTCTAGATGTAGTCCATTCGCGAAGCGCTCACAGGATGCCCCCAACTGCGCGCGGACTTCTGCTGCACCTTCACCGTTCGCCTCAAACACAAAGGGTCTCTGACGCGTGGAAAATGGTGCAATTGGCAAAAGGCGGAGTGATCTGGAACTCTTAAGTGCCATGAAGAGACAGAGGCAGATTCATCCCAGTCAAGCAGCACATCCCTCTACACGCCTGAAGATGAAGATGAGCTCATGCTTGCGCCCCTTTACCTCCCTGTCTCGTTTAAAAACAATGTCTTCAAGGAAATTCGCTGCATGATTCAACAGTTACGCCGTATCTCCTGAATTGCTTTATTGCCTTTCTTCATCAAACAAGATCAATTCATGACTTAAACTCCAATCCAAAATGAAATTTCCAACGGAAAACCCAAGGAAACCAGGGAACTGGAACCCCCCACCAGGTAGGCACATTTCGTTTCCAAAACGCATTTCCATTGGCATACATGCGGTGGTATTGTTCATGCCGCATTTTAGACAGAAGTTATAATGAGCATAATGAAGCATACACGCGCTCTGGCAGCCAGATGTCATGTAGAGTGATTTAAGATCCCAACTAATTCAATCAAAAGCACTTTAAGCAAGATGCGCAAAATGATGATGGAGTAGGCTACCAATGGGTGAGGTAGTTGACTGTGATCAGTTAGTGGTGCATTACCAAAGGTTTAACGTCTCCAATAATGGATCTCATTCTGTCTGTCTCAGTTTATCAGGACACCTTCGTTAAGATTCACATCCACGCGTTTCAATCACAACATCGCTTATGCTTAAGAGGTCTTCCCCACACAATCACGACATGACCGAGAGAACTGTATAGTTTATGTTTGCTGCAATAGTTATCAGGGTGGGACAGGAACAAGTCATAGAGACGTCAATATAAGCCTAAAAGCTAAATTCACATAAACAGAGAGTCGTCGTTGCGTGTCTAAGTCTACGAGTACTATGCAGAGATACGAGCAATGCATAATGATACGCGGGAGACACGCGCATTACCTAATCTTACTATATCGAGAAAAATCACACATATTCGCGATACTGGCGTTTATATACTTAACCACGTTGCAGATAATGTCATACGAAGTAATAAACATATACTTTATGACCTTTCTGGATTTTTTAAAATTACTTTTATTCATTTTATTATTGATATTATTACGTTTGCAGGCCTATATTTTTTCACATATCTTTGAGACCCGTCATTTAATGCAACTACAATTGAAGTTATTATTGTCGAGCTATATTTTAATCCAAGTTCGAATTAATACGACTTATTAAAAGTGTTAATATTCACATAATAATGTTCCCTGACTGTTTAGGGGGACAAAATATTAAGGTGGGGTCAAAATAGCTTGTAAACAACCTATCGAATTGTCACAGTAAATTATTGCAGTCATGCCGCAGGGATAGTGTCCACATAAACAGCTGTGCAATACTACAACATATTGCAGCCGAAGGCATTGCCTGACTACAAGAAAGTTGAGGGGAAATAATTTGAGGCTTTCTCTTCATATCTGCTTCGTGTGATCAATGCCTTCTTTGGTTTATTGATTACAGATACTGTCAATTTAATTTATTTACAGTAGCACCAACACAACATGATGTCTGTTTTTTAGAATATGCATATTGATTAGCAGTGTTTTTATGTTTTTACCTGTTTAATGTGTTTATGACTGTAGTCGGTCAGAAACAATATAGCTTCGTTGCTCCACCCTGGTACTGCTGCTTTCCACTGTAGGTTTTCAGAAAGCCAATAGAAGTGTGTGTATGTGTGCAGGCATGAGGCATGTGTGGGTATGCAACATTGATCGGAGGCTTCATTTGGGTCTGTTACATGTAAAACATCACCCTTTCTCATACATAGTGTGTTTTAATTTATTTAAAATCATCTTTTCTAAAACTAAAGTAAAATTAACACAGGAGAAAAGCAAACCTTAAACTCAAAAGTAAATTATATTTGATTCTAATTGTTGGTTCTTGAATAGGCTAGTCTTTCCAATGTAAATCAGTGGTTTGCAACACAGAAACAGATCGCAGGTATGTTCTGATAGGGTGGTGGACAACAGGAAAAAATAAAAAGCAAATCAGCATAGTAAATATCATAGGTTTATCAGCTTTTAAAATGGAGAAAATGCATATCTTTCTTTTGGACGTCATGATCCAAACTTTATTGTCGCAAATTCATCTGTCAGTTAGATTCCGTCATGAAGAGGTTGCATGTCATGCTCCCATCCTCGAAACTATGAACGAAACTACTCAAGGTAAAAAAAATGTATGACCTATACATTATTTTTCACTTAATACAGTTGCAAGAATAAGTATGTGAACCACTTGCAGAATCTGTGAAAATGTGCACAATTTTAACAAAAAACGAGAGATCATACAAAATACATGTTATGCTTTTATTTAGTACTGTCCTGAGTAAGATATTTTACATAAAAGTCCAATAAAACAAACAAAAAAATAGCTGAATTTATTAAAATGACCCAGTTCAAAAGTTTGTGAACCATTGATTCTTAATACTGTGTGTGGTTATACCTGGATGATCTACGACTGTTTTTTTTTTTTTTTTTTTTTGTGTGTGTGTGTGATGGTTGTTCATGAGTCCCTTGTTTATACTGAACAGTTAAACTGAGCACTGTTCTTCAGAAAAAATCTCCAGGTCCCAAAAATTCTTCAGTTTCCCATCATCTTTTGCATATTTGAACCCTTTACAACAGTGACTGAATGATTTTGAGATCCGTCTTTTCACACTGAGGACAACTGAGGAACTCAAACACAACTATTAAAAAAGGTTCAAACATTCACTGATGCTTCAGAAGGAAACACGATGCATTGAGAGTCGGGGGGTGAAAACTTTTGAACAGGATGAAGACGTCCAAATTTTTCTTATTTCGCTTGAATATCATTTTTTTTTTTTTTTTTTTTTTCATTTAGTACTGCCCTTTGGAAGAAACAGAAGATACTTGCATGTTTCCTGGAAGACAAATTAAATCTAATTTACCTTGATCTTCAAATTCCAAATGTTTTCACCCCCCGGCTCTTAATGCATCATGTTTTAAAATTATTAACACAGATTCTGCAAGTGGTTCACATACTTTTTCTTGCAACTGTATAAGATTTTACTAACATTTTTGTTTACTTTACTTGTTGTTTAATGTAAAATCTGGTGAGCGTGATTTCACCAAGTACAGCATGTTTCTTGATGTTCCTGGAACAACATTCCAATCAATCAATCAATCAATCAATCAATCAATCAATCAATCAATCAATCAATCAATCAATCAATCAATCAATCAATCAATCAATCAATCAATCAATCAATCAATCAATCAGATTTGAGGGACAAGTTTAGAGTTTATTTCAAGTTTAGGCTTACAACCAGGGTTAGGTGCTTCTACATCAGAGTTACTCTGATTTTAGTGATAACTTATGGGTTGGGTTAGGTTTAGGGTTAGGGATATAGTTTTAGACAGAAATATTGTTCCAGGATCACCAAAATATGAGTCCTGAAGCAAAACCAGTTGAGATCCAGTGTTGTAAACAACAGTAACAGTATATTGTCTTTCTTTCTAACAGTGCCAGTGCAGACCAACCTGGTGCCGCCAAAGAAGGTCCAACCAGGGATGTTGCAGTCCAGTTTGGTGCAGGCCAGTGTGGCCACCATGCAGAACCCCATGGGCTGCACATTACCTCGCCTTTCTGTCTCCCGGCCTGCTAGTATGGTGGCCAGCATGGAGGCGGTGGCGGACGGCTCAGCCCTCCTCACAGTCATGAAGTGGAAGACTGTCCTAGCCGTGTTTGTGGTGGTGGTAGCATACCTGGTCGCTGGCGGTCTGGTGTTCAGAGCCCTGGAACAACCCTTCGAGAGCAACCAAAAAGACACCATCACTTTTAAGAAGGCCACCTTCCTGCAGAAACATCCCTGCGTGACCCCTGATGAGCTGGAAGAGCTCATCAAGGTAAAACTGTTGCTTGTCTGTAGTAGAGCTCGGGTAGTGTCCCTAGTGGGATCTCAGATCTAGTGTAACAATATAGCTTCATCGATCTGTCTGACATGTGAGCTTCACTCATGAAATAGACCGGGGCACAGCAGTTGGACAGTGCTAAATGGAGCAACCGACGAAAATAAATGTAAAGATATCGGAGCAGACTGTCATAGGAAATGTATGACAGCAACCCGATTGGAGTAGAGTTGAAGTGTTTGATGAATAGTGCCCATGATGGCATCGGTGCAGTTTTGAAGCAATGTGCAAAATCCATTCTTGTCTTTAATAGTTCTCATTTACCGAGCCTACTTTAGCATGACTTTTCAGAAATGTGCTCAGCAATAAAATAGCAGAGATTTATGGGGGAAGCATTGCAAACTGTGCAACCTTTCAATCTCTGAAACCTGAGTAATATATTTTTGTCAGGTCTATGATGTGATGTCTAATGTTGTAACAAAAATGATTTTTCATTCCTGCAAAGCTAATGCACTGTAGACTTATGATTGACCATCTCACATCAAGGGTTCAAGGTTTTGCTGATTAGCACAAATCCATTTGTCCCTGCTGGTAGATGCTGTAATTACACCCCCTGGGATGCAAAGAGCATCTTTATCCAGGTATTCTGACCAAAAAATGTTTTCAAGTAGTATTTCAATTGCAAATCTTTCTTTTTCGGAGTCTCTTAAAAGCATTTTCCATGTCTGCTGTCTTTGACATCATAGCTCAGGATGGAGGAAAGCTCCTTAAAAGTAGTCCTTAAAAGTTCTGTGCCTTATTCCAAGTCTTATAGTGACACATTGTGACCATTGTCGCATCAGTTAAGAGACACACAAGAACAAATATGTTGTCAATGATGTAAAACCTGGCGAGTTTGAATATGCAAATTGAATTGTAATTGCTTAAAGGAACAGTTCACCCAAAAATTCTTTCATCATTTACTCACCCTTGTGCCACAGGAAGCAATTGTTGGGCCCAGTCCAAAATGTTCATCACAGATTCCAAGCAATTGTGTTCTAGGGGTCCTTCTCGAATCACATTCTGGATCTGCAGTCCGGTGAAATGATCCATAAACTAAAAACCAAAACCATCGGCCTAGGACAAAAGGTCCAATTGTTTTCCTTTTTCAGCAGCCCCATCTGTTTTTATATTTTTCTACTTTGGAACATAAAAAAAACTACATTTTGAAGAATGTTGTAAACCAAACAATATTAAAGCCTATTGACTTCTTTTATATTAACAATATTATTTCTCAGAATATCTTCTTCTATGTTCCACAGAAAAAACAAAAGCCAAACTGTTTTAGAATGACATGAGTGTGAATAAATGATGACAGAATTTTCATTTTGGATGAACTGTTGACATGCATTGCTGCAGTGAAGCACACGACTCAAGAGAATATAACAAAAACAGTCTTTAATCCAGTAATCCAGAACAAGAATATTCAGGAGCTAGCAACAAAGTAAAACTCAGATGACACTGAACAATGAACAGAAAGAACTCAAGGCTTAAATACTCAGGAACTAATTAACAACCATGGAAACAACTAGGGAACACAGATAGGCAAAACAGGGACAGAACACTTTGAAAACTGAACGTACACGTTACAACTACCCCTTATTTAAAGGGTTAGTTCACCCCAAAATAAAAATTCTGTCATTAATTACTCACCCTCATGTCATTCCACATGAAACGTAAGTCTTTCGTTTATCTTCAGAAGACCAATGAAGATCTTTTTGATGACAGAATGCTGTCAGATTTCCTTCCATAGACTGCCTTTGTAACTACCACTTTGACGCTTCGAAAACTTCATAAAGAGATCGGAAAAGTAATCCATATGAATCGAGTGGTTTAGTCAATATTTTCTGAAGAAAATCAATTGCTTGTTATGATGAACAGATTTAATTTAGGCTTTTACTTGCATGTAAATATTGATCAGCAAATATAAGCAGACACTCAACCAAGCTCAATCTAACCTGAATAACGCACAAGAACAAACCTCTTCCAGAAGCTCAAACGTGCTGCGTAACCAATGAGGTTCATTCTCGTGTGTTATGCAGCATGTTTGAGCTTTCGGTTCTACGCAAGAAAATTGCAAACTCAAAAAATATTTACATTTATCATGAGATCCGGTTGGAAGACCTTGCAATTTGGTGCATAAGTCACTAAAAATTGTATACATTTCTTACACTCCCTACAGACACATGCCCATTTCAAATTTTATTATAGGAAAGGTGGAGAAATTCTTATCCATGTGATCTGTTTATAGCCTGGTTTACAAGGGTCAAGTTCTGATCATGACTTGACAGAAGCAGTTTATTTGTCTTGCAATGCATCACTCTTTTGCTAGTCCTGGGGTTTTCAGGGACCAGTGCTCACAGCTCCTCATAAAACAGGGAAAGTGGCACCCAAGTGCAGAGACCTTCCAGATATTGACTCTGGTTCTGTTCCAATATCAAGTGAGCTGACTACATAGACAGCATTGTAAGGCATCGTAGGCACCCTCACAAAGGGAAGGCCATTGTAAAGGATACATTCTTCACAGCAAATTCTAAAGCATAGTATGTATTCGGAAAATGCAGTCCCATAATGCTGAATTCAGTAAAAATCCATCCACGATGTTAGATGAACTGTCAGAAATATTAATTATATTTAGAATTCATTCAATATTGAAGAATATTGTTAAAAGTTAAATGTCATTAGCTTAGCAATATGTTAATCCCAGTATCAATTGAAATCAACATTAACCCTTAAATGCATGACTGTTTCGCCAATCGTTCTTACATATTCGGGTCTTTATTGACCCGGATCTATATCTAACACTGATGGATCTCTACCTGTTGCGATAATATAAAACTCCTCTGATATTAAAGTAACAATTACAGAAGAATAAAATAAAGCATATTTTGTTACCTTTTGGAGCTTGAAAGGGCTCCGTTTGAGCAGATGTTTTATGTCTTCACCACTGTCCTCGTCAGAGCTCATTTGCCAGTAAATTCAGCAAATAATGGGCTATTTTTATGTTTGAGGTCATGAATATGAGCCCATTCATGATCTCAAATGTATTCTCAAAACTATAATTTTGAACATCTTCAAAATCAATAATTCGATCGCTAACAGCTTCACCAGATCTATCCAGTAACAGTTACAGTCATATTTGATTGCGTTCAGTACTTGCTCTGCAGTAAATCGCTGAGCCATTTCATGTTTTTCTTATTATTTCGTTTTCTGTCTGAATGGATCGTCACCTCAGCATTGTGTTTCAGACATTGCCACCTTGTGGAATAAAGGTCAATTCCACTTATTCCATCATCTAAGATTTAATTATTGTTGTGCAGAAAAAATATATGTACACTCATACACACCTCGGGTCGTTAGCGACCCTATACAATTTTTACAAAAAAATGAATACAAAAATAGGCATTCTTTAATAATTTTATGATTTTTTTCTTGTTATATTCTTTATAATGAATTGATTGAGGAATACCAAGAAGGTTGATGTCTAACTTTATAAAATGAACAAGGAGGAGGGTATTGAATGACGTCCCGGGTTACTAAAGACCCGAGGTATGCATTTAAGGGTTAAGTTGATTCTCTTTTTCATTTTAATCTGAAACAGATGAATGTGAATTTGGCAATGTTTTATAAGATTGGTTGTTGCACGTTTTGTGGCTGTTCGGAAATGAAATGGCTTTAAAAGGAAAACAGTGTACCACCTTCACTAAACCCTAGTGTAAATCGAATCGATAGTGTTAACAAAGGCAAACATGAGATAAAAACACATTTGCTGAAAGCAACTGTGCCATTTTTGCTGCTTCTACAAGTCTTTGAGTTCTTTTATCACAACTTGTGTCACAGGACTCGTACCAAAGCACTCGGCATCCCAAATACAATAAGATGTACCAGATGAGCTACCGAGCAAGTTTACTACAACAGAAAAGCCACATGGAGCTGTTTATGTGAGGCAAATGTCAAAATCATTACTTGCATTAATCATGCACTATGGGAAAAGTGTTTTGAGGTCATAATTTAGTGAAAATTAATCTTTATTAATTGACATTCTGCTCCTGTATTTATAATTACACCTCATAATTTGTGTGAAAGGGTATACATTGTAGGTACATTTTTGAAATTTTGAATAAATGGTAGATACATTTTACCAATGACCCTAGGTTGCAAAACTTACTTCAGAATTAAAATTTCCTGATAATTTACTCACCCTCATCTCATCCAAGATGTTTATGTCTGTCTTTCTTCAGTTGAAAAGAAATAATGGTTTTTGAGGAAAACATTCCAGGAATTTTCTCCATATAGTGGACTTCAATGGGTTGAAGATCCAAATGTCAGTTTCAGTGCAGCTTCAAAGGGCTCTACATGATCCCAGACGAGGAATAAGGCTCTTATCTAGCAAAACGATTGGTCATTTTCTAAAAAAAATAAAAATTACATACTTTTTAATCACAAATGCTCATCTTGCACTATAGTGCACGACTTCATGTATTACGTACATAAAATGTCAGACAATTTTGAAGTTGGAGGAGAAAATGAGATGGATATTTTCAGTACTTCCACCTACATGACCTTTCTAACATGATTACATAATGTGTAAAGTCGTGGATGCTAGTGCAAGACAAGCATTTGTGGTTAAAAAGTATATCAATTTATTGTTTAACTAGATAAGACCCTTATTCCTCGTTTGGGATCGTATATAAATTTATCGTTTCACTAGATAAGACCCTTATTCCTCGGCTGGGATCGTGTAGAACCCTTTGAAGCTGCACTGAAACTGAAGTTTGGACCTTCAACCCGTTGTACCCCGTTGAAGTCCACTATATGGAGAAAAATCCTGGAATGTTTTCCTCAAAAACCTTAATATCTGAAGAAAGAAAGACATCTTGGATGACATTTTGGTGAGTAAATTATCAGGAAATTTTAAATCAGAAGTGAACTAATCCTTTAAGGTTTAATATTTTTCTTGTAGTCTACACACACACACAACCCCAACCCCAACAAAAATCACAAACACATTATCTGATTTACAGGAATCCATTAACAGATCCTAATATATTTTCATGCGATTCAGATCAGCTTCCGGAAAAATGTTCATATGACTCAAGCAGCTGCAATGCTGTTTAACTATTCAGCCACTTTCATGATTCACTACACTGATTGGAAGACCATTTGTTGAAGTACACATTGTACATTAATTAGGAATTCTGATTGTGTTGAGTAGTCACTTCTGTTGTGCAGTTGTGGTGTTTGTTACTGTGATTTTGGTACTTAAATGCTAAGGATGTTTCTCTCAAGATGTCCTTGAGAGGTGGAGCCAAATTAAAGGAACAGAAGCATCTTTGATAGATGAGTGACGATAATCATCCAGCTCCGCAGATAAAGAACAATCAAGTCTTAAAAGCATTCTCTTAGGTAATCTTGATTCTGTGTTCGCTAATGGAGCTCCATCAGGAGTATGGGCAGCGGAAAACGCGAAGCCCGCCCAATGCTCCATGGAACGACTGAGGCGGGGAGGTTAAAACCATAATTTAATCGATAACCTGAAACCCTAATTTAATCTAGAACCAGCAGCATTTGAAAGCTTTATAACAAAGCACCATTTCAAAATAGCTCAGCCTCAATGACTCCAGAAGAGCTTGAGGGAGGCGGACACGACAGCGGCTTCCTGTCAGCTTCTGCTGTTGAATGTTGTTTGAGCTGGAAGACAAAGAAAATGGAAAACAGATCTGCAGCAAGAGACGTAACTTGTGGTTTTGCTTATTATAAATGCTGCAAAACGTCGATGATTCAGGCTAGTGGCGTGTGGATTAGCTGAATGTAAGCTGTTGCTTTCGTTCTGCTCAGGCTGTGAGCCGTGCATATGTACTGCAATCTGGCAGTGATGTAACTGGAGGTGAAGAATGGGAAGAAATTCCAAAGCACTACACCAGACAGAGCATGAACACTCAAAAGGTGTTTTCAGCTAAAATGGCCATGCAGGAAATGTTTAAGCATTAGTGTGTTGTACATTCTCTGTTTGGTCTACAGCTCTAGGAATTGGTTTGGCATTTGCTCAGATTCTTCATCTCCAGTTACAGAACTGTACTTGCAAAGAAAATTGGTAACACTTCACAATAAGATTAATTTGTTAACATTAGTTAATGTATTAACTAACATGAACTAACCATGAGAAATACATTTGTTACTGTATTTTTTAATCTTTAACATAAGTTAAAAACATACAGTTCATAGTTTATTCATGGTAGTTCACAGTGCATTAACTAATGGGTTACACTTTATTTTAAGGTGTCTTTGTTGCACTGTAATTATACATTTAAGTACTGAGTAATATTAAATAACTACATGTACTTAATATAGGTTTAGAATTAGGATTTGTGTTTGGTTTAGGGTTAGTTGCATGTAATTATGCATAATTTATAGTTATTACAACAGTAACTACATGTAACATATGTAACAATGACACTGTAAAATAAAGTGTTACCAACTAATGTTGACAAATACAACTCTTGATTTTCATAATTTATTAGTAAATGCTGAAATTAACATTAACAAAGATTAAAAAATGCTGTAGAAGTGCAGTTCATTATTAATTCATGTTAGCTAATGTAGTTAACTAATGTTAACTAATGTACCTTATTAAAGTGTTACGAGAAAATTAAAGAAAATATTACATTTGCCATTAAACTGTTATTTATCCAACTTACAACATCTCTAATACTGGTATATATATATATATATATATATATATATATATATATATATATATATATATATATATATATGTAAATGATTTGGGATTTGATTTTAAACCGTTTGTACCATACTGTAATTGCATATTTTACCCCAAAACCAAAATACAAAAAATAATAAATTACAAAAACAAACAAACAAACAAACAAACAAACAAACAAACAGACAGACAAAAAGACAGACAGACAGACAAATAATAATTTTAATGATGATGCTAAATACTGTAGGGTTAGTAAAACAATATTTTGCAATGATCTAATTAAATTAATTTGTGATTAAAAGGCATACCACAAACTACCAAATTATATAAATATTTGAGAAATATTTGACTTTATATGTATAATATTTTGTTAACAGTTGTGAGAGCTGGATTTTATTTTTTTCTTTTGAGGTAAAATATCTTTTGGATAAATAATATTCTGAGTGACTCTTATATTTTACCACAAAAATCAGAAGAAAAAAATATGCATATATTTGAAAGAGATATTTGAAAAGACCATTTAAATCTGGCTTTTTGGTAATACTTTACAATAAAGTTTCATTAGTTAACATTAGTTAACTACTTTAGCTAACATGAACTAATAATCAACAACACTTCTACAACATTTATGTTCATTTCAACATTTACTAATACATGATTAAAATCAGATGTTGTATTTGTTAACATTAGTTAATGCACTGTGAACTAATCAATGAACAACTGCACTGTAAAAAATGACCGTGATTTTAACAGTAAAAGACTGTAAAAATGCTGCGGTGAAAAACTGTCAATTGGTTTACAGAAAGTTTCCGTACTATATACGGTGAATAACTGTAATAGATCTAATGGTACATTTAATGTAATTTTACGGTAAAATACAGTTTTTGGAAGTGAAAAATAACAATTCGTTGTAAAATTTACAGTGAAAAACTGTAAATTGACATTCGCACAATTCCCTGCGTGACATGTCACATTTGATATATTTTCGTTGAAATAACTCTGTTTCTTCCTAGTTTTTCTCATTTTTTTCCTAATCAGTTATGTACATTAGGGTTTTATGTTACATCTAATGTTGTTAAATTAATGTTTATTGCATTTTTAAAATTTCATGCATGTTACTATGATGGTGTTTAGTGTGTGTGTGAATGACACTGTGTGCACCTTCTATATATTAGTATTGTCCTCCTCAGCTTGTGGAAAAGCTGCTTGTGATGAACTTTGATTCATCATGTGACTCTTATCACCACTGTGTTTGGTGACTGTCAGTGTATTATAAAGGTACAAAACAGATATTAGTACTTCATTAGGTTGGTAAATTAACATTACATCAGTTAATGAAATACGTTATTTTACCGTAAATTTAACAGATTATTTTTTATGGTAAAGTTCTGGCAACCACAGCTGCCGTTTTTTTACCGTAAATTTTACTGGGATTTTTTTTACAGTGTGGATTTTTATATAATATTAACAAAGATGAATAAATACTGTAACAAATGTATTGTGCATTGTTAGATCATGTTAGTTAATACATTAACTAATGTTAACAAATGAGCCCTTATTATAAAGTGTCATCAGCTTTTTTGTAACCATATTTTACATCTGGGACGCTTATAAACTCATGAACACAGTTTAAATTGTGTTTCAGCTGATTGGCTAATGTAATCAGCAAAAGGCATAACAATAAAAAAGTGGTCCCACTTTATATTAGGTGTCTTTAACTACTATGTAACTTATATTTTTAAAAATACCTGCATGGAATTACAGCTGTAATTATTATTTTTTTGCTATAATTACACTGTTGACCCTTCCTTTATCTTTCAACCCACCCTTAAGTATGAGTATATTGTACTTATTTTTTGATTAAGTACATAGTAATGACGCCTAATATAAAGTGTGACCAAACAATTGAATCAATTGCAAAACATCATGTATGTGGCAACTTAGAACGCTTGATGAAATGAAAGGAAGAGTGCCACTCTGTGATAGTAACTGGTTACCATGAGGCTTGGGAGTGAGTGATTTTGTCATTGTGGAAATGGTGCTAAAGTATATCACAAGTCTGCATACATCAAACAATATCTGACTTTTCAAAAACCATGCTTTTGGTAT
The DNA here is from genome assembly GCF_018812025.1 of Megalobrama amblycephala. Classification (NCBI taxonomy): domain Eukaryota; kingdom Metazoa; phylum Chordata; class Actinopteri; order Cypriniformes; family Xenocyprididae; genus Megalobrama; species Megalobrama amblycephala. Next base: position 6,593,807 of record NC_063054.1, read on the forward strand.
AAATTTAATTTGAAATCAGGGCACAGTGCCACAGTGATTAGTAGAGATGTGGCTGCCTGATTAATTTGGCCGGGTTTAAGGCAGAATCTTATAGAGAAAAAACAGATCACTCATGACAGTATTTACAGCTTCCATATATATGGTTTACTCCTGACACAATGACTCATGATGAGATTGAAATCTTCCAGATGCTGTCATCTGAGCACCTGCTGTCTGCTGTAATAACACATTTATGTTTCTTCGAAGACATCTTCACACCAGCTTAAAAGTGGTGTAACATCTCTCTGTTGGGGACATAGACACATATACAAGTCACCCTGGCTAGCAGATGGAGTAAAATAATATTCAGATCATTTCAGAGATGAAATTGAAGAAGAGTTGGTGTCGCACAGACAGATGGAATGCAAATTTGTGCTTTCTAGCAGTCTGTGTTGAGGTAAAAGCCATTTGAGGTGAACGGTCGAGAACATACCATTATAAGAGAAAATTGAGCTCGATCAAGGGACAGCAGTTTCCATTCTTGGACTGAGAAAAAATCTCAAGATGATTAATTTCACCCAAAAATGTAAAGATTTTATTTAGATTTCTGCTATTCATCATTATTCATAAAGTATGTAACTTACTTTGTTCTGAATCAAAATAAGTTTCTCGTAAATTTGCATTCTTTTCTCTTGGATGAGGTTCTGCTTTTACACTTGGCTCAAACTTCGTATTACGCATCCAGTCTAGACTGAGAGATTCTGAATCTGCCCTTGTGTACCTGCCCTTCAGCTGCCCACACGCTTGTTTCTCACACCTGAGCCGCTTCCTGTTGATCTCAGTATAGTGCTTCCATCTGCTCTCCAGGTTTCCTGTTGGGCTGAGTGACCTGTTTCTGATCCGCCCTCTCTGTTCCTGTCTGTTAATGATACATCTCATCATCAAAGGCTCATTAAAGCTAGACAGCTCATCTGAATCATTCCCTCAGTAGGATGCCTTGACCATGACAAACTATTTTGAAAACTATGGTTTGCATTACAAAAGAGGATTTATTTATTGTTTGATCTATGTGGAAGTCTTTCAAGCATCACTAGAATGTATAATATCTAGGTGGATGTTTTATAGGGTTGTAATGGTACAAAACTGGCGGTACGTATCTCAGTATTGGAGTCACGGTCCGGTATGGGTTCGGTACAGTGGGGGGAGAAAACTAAACATAAATTTGCTTTTTTTTGTTCTTATTTTTTATTAAACAGTGGTTTATTGGACTATATACAGTACAGGGATCCCTTTCTGGCATATTATTATATAAAAGGTTACAATTAACAGCAGAGCCCAAACTATTAAATTCAGTTGCTATTTATTTTTAGATATAACGAAAATCAACAATACAAAAAAAAGTTAATTCGCATTAACTTCTAAATCTAATTATAAAATTGTTATTTATTTAATTTAAATTTAATAAAAACATATTTAAACACTGTAAAAAATCATTTTCTCGATTTGTTATCACAACATTTTTTCTTTTTGTCAAATCAACTTAAATAGTTAAAATAACATAATATTTTGACTTTCTGTTGATTAAAGCAATCGCATTCATTGAATTAACTCAAATTTTTCGTTTCAATGAACTCAAAATTTTAAGGCAACCACGTAACTTTTTTAAAGGTTTGATATGTAAAATGTTCTGTCCACTAGAGGTCGCTAGAGGCTTATTCAAAACAAAGGCGTAGCTTGATGACGAGCATGATGACGTGCATGGAATCTTGGGACATGTGGTCTTCACCTTACAGCCGGTGGAAAATAATCGGGACGGAACTCGGGCAGAAATCATGTTCATGGATGCGATTATTAACGTAACTGTAGTATGAAGCAGAGCAGGACCGAGTGTTGTGGGAGCTGAATGAGACCGCTGGAGCGATTGCGCAACACACACCTCACGAGCAGCGGAACTTTTATTTTGCCGCAGTTGCCGGCGCCGCTTCTGTTTTTCTGGTCATCATTATCAGGTAACGCAGCTCTGTTTATCATATTAGATACATTTGAGTGTGTCGAAAAGGTTATAACGTTACTCTGTGCATTATAAACCTAGTGGTTTTTGGATATTTTACTGCATATTGCACCTTTAAGTTAATCCAACAATTCTTTTTTACTGCGTATATTAAATAATGAAGACATTACTAACAGGTAAATATAATGAATATAAAAGCTAATATAGTGCATATATTTAGTGGAAGGCTCCCCTCTAGAGTTCATATCTCTAGTGAACCACAGTAACATGCTGTGGACACTAAATGACTTGCCTGTAGTAAATGTAATGCTATGTGAGATATTATTCTCAAGCTGTTTACTGATGTCTTTCTGTGGTTGAAACTGGTTGAGAGATTGCACAGAAACATATCTATGCATAGATCATCTGTTCTTTTTGTTCTGCGCTTTTTCCTGTTGTGGCAATTAGCAAACAGCATTGCATTACCACGCACGCCCCCTTCTGAATTGGAGTGTGGATAGCCTGTGAATGACTGTATTCATCATGTGACTGTATGCACTGAACTGTGACATCCATACTGTGAATACATGTACTCTTACACCCTTAATGTTTTACAGTATGTACTGGCTGATACATATAGGCTTATTGGAAAAATACTAGGCTACCTCTACCTAAAATATTTGCAAAACTCCAAAAACCTACCTATACATACATTTCACTACAGTTTCCAGCTGAAATGAACACTAGTGATATAAAACATCAACAGCTTTTATTCCCTTTCACACAAATTATGATTACAGATTGGCAATTAATAAAGACTTAATTCAAAGCAATTCCTTGCACAAAACTATGTTATGACCACAAAACACTTTTACTTTAGTGCATGATTTTTAAACCAATACTTTTTGGCATTTGCATAACATAAACAGCTCCATACGTAAGGTTTTTTGGATGTAGTAAACTTGCTCGGTAGATCACCTGGTACAGCATTGCACTTGAGATGAGGAATGACATTTTTAAAAATGGCATTTTTGCTTCAGCAAATGTGTTTGTATCACACATTTTATTATAGAACATTTCAACTGCCACGATACAAACACAGTATGCGATACCAATGTAATAAAATGTTGCCAGATTCACATTCATTTGTTTCAGATAAAACTGAATGAGCTTTTAACGCCAATCACTGGACATTTCATTTTGAAAATATCGCAAAACTTGATATTATTGTGCAGAAATGTCGTCACTGAGAAGTTTATTTATGTATTTTGACAACTGTGAGCAAGCTGTCCCTTTAAATGTATGGGTGGATTCATTTTATTTAATAATTTTTTTAGATATTGGTTTATAAATTGCACAAAAGACTAGGTTAAAAGCCTTAAATTGTTTTGCCATAATTCCTTAAAAATGCATTCAATATCAGTGTGGCTTTTAGAGTTTCAGTCCCTTTTGATGTTGAAATTATTTGTTTATTCTGGCCTGATACCAATTTTGATTTTTCATTACCACATTAAATGATCTGTCACTGGAATGGACTATTAATCATTTGCAAGACGTGCTGCTCATGTAATGGACTTAAACTCCAGTCTTATCTCTTCCCAGCACTCTGTAGATGCGGTGAACGCTGGAGTCAGTCCTATCGGAGACACGTCATACAACTCCAGTCACTGGGACTTAGGGAGTTCCTTTTTCTTCGCTGGAACTGTGATAACAACAATAGGTAACAACTAAACATCCCTGGATATTATACAAACATTTTAAACTCTTACCATAAGGAACTAGACTTCTCCAAACCACATTAATATGCATAGCTCAAGCCAAATACAAGGCATTTGCTTGTGTCATACAGTCTCACTTTCAGTCAATATGCCAGACCCTGTAACCACCAATCAATCTTTTTTCTTTTTCTGGCCAACCCCATTTATATGCCATGTGTGAAACTATCCCTGCTTCAGCTGTCAATCCAAATGAAACTAGAAACTAGTGAGTCATTGATTTCAGCTACATTTTAGAGTCTCAATGAGAATAAATCAATTAGGGGGCAATCTGTAAACAATACATACATGAAATACACCACAATGTATGTGCATTTTTAAAAATACATTGACAGGAATACAAAGGGAGGCAGTATTTCACCATTTGAACTCTTATGGAGCATTCCATGCGCTTAAAGTCCATAAGCTGCTCGCTGTGTTACCTGCCAGAGCCTGTGATTGATTACTTAAAGAAGCTGTTGTGCAATGCAGGTGAGTATTTAAATGCTGACAGGACTCTCAGTGTCATTTCTCATTGGCTCAGCCATCCAGAAGGCAATGGACAAAGACATAAACAAGATTAGTTTTTACACTTCAGTTGCTAAACCTTCAAATGCTCTCAGTAGACACATTTTGATCCATGGGGACCATAGGAGGCAATTTTCTATAATGCACAGTAAACCTAAAAAGTATATTAGGCTGGGTAGCATTGGAATTAACAGACTGATTTAGAATCTTGATTTACAGTATATCTGCCATTATAAGAAGATGTTTATGACTCTTTCATTTGATTTTGTGTCGATTTTGTGTTACAGAGGCCTAAAACTGAATATCCATCTAATTAGCCAATAAAGTCCCCTTTCTGTGAACCCCCTGCCATTATGTGACAATTTTTATTGCACTGCATTCTTCATATGTCACACTGAATATATAATGGTTAATTTGACATACTAATGCCACTGTTGTCTTAATTTACACCATTACTCTCTTGTCTTTTTAAGGTTATGGCAACATCGCTCCAAGCACAGAGGGTGGGAAGATTTTCTGCATCCTTTATGCAATTTTTGGCATCCCACTCTTTGGCTTTCTGCTGGCTGGTGTTGGTGATCAGCTAGGGACTATTTTTGTGAAGAGCATTGCTAAAGTGGAGAAAATGTTCAGGGTAAGTGAACTGCTGAGCACAAAACTAGTGTTTCTTTTCTAGGTCATTGAAAACAAGGCTGATAGACGTACAGTCTGTTCAATGGGTTTTGTGGTAAGACACACGTCTGTAGGCTGGAATACAATACAAAACTTTTGCCCAGATTTTTTGTTTTCCGATTTGCAAACGGGATGAGCCATTGCTAGTTGCAGAAAGTCAGTCTCCAGGTTTTTTGCCAGTAGGAATTGAGAAATTTAACAGAAAAAACTGTAGGCCTAGTTTCACAGACAGGGCTTACATTAAGCCAGAATTAGGTCTTCGTTAAAAATCTAAAAATCTGGTGTGCATCTTGAGACAAAACGATGGCAGTGAGATATTTTAAGGTATGTCAGAACAAGTTGCTTTCACTTAAAACAGCTCAAATATGCATTTTAGTTTGGGACTAGCTTAAGCCTTGTCTGTGAAACCAGAGTTAAGTGTATAATTTTTCAAACACCTGTGATACCTGTTTTCTAGGTTTTTTTATATATTTTGAATTGCATAGTTAAATGACATTTTTTTTCTTAGTTACCACAAGGTAAAAAACAGAGATGACACAATGTTCTTTATTTTTCCATATTTATGTGATTTTTTTTATCTGATCCTATAATTATTTAAGCAATTAATCATCTTGGAAGTGAGATGTCAAGAACAATATAATGATCCTGAAAAAAAAAAAAAGAAAAAAAAAAGAAAATTATAATCACTGCATCTTAGGGCTTATATATATATATATATATATATAAACTTTATATATATAAAACACTCATTTATATATATAAACACTCAAAATATAGTATTAACATAGTATAAACATAGTATTTATTTTAAAGATATCACATGCAATGCATACTTAGTTTTGTGGCCTTTTGTGAGGCTGTTTACATGACATGGTTTTCAAATAAAATGCATTTTGGCCATTCATTTACATGACAATGGGGGCCTGAAAATGTAAACTTTTGAAAATGGGTTCCAAAGTGCTAGTTTTTAAAAACTGTACTGTTATCGCCTCTGTGTAAACTACAAAAACGTGAATTTGTGAAAACTGCATGCACATGTGTTTTACATGTTCAGTCTATAGGTGCATAGTGTGTCTTTTCAAAGTGACATCGCCAACTACTGGCCTGGCATGAATAATACAGAGTTTTTAGTCGTTTTCACAGATCCATGTGAACTGGGATTGTTTTGGGAATGCTGTCATCTGTACGCAAAAAAAAAAAAAAAAAAAAAAAAACTTTTCCATACTTTGTTGTTGTGTAAACCTACCCTTAGAGTGCGAAGATGTTTGGAGGCTATATAGAACTTAATCAATTAATACTTTTATGAAATTAGGACACATAATTTTTTTTTGACAGTAAATACATTTATCTTTTTTAATTTCTATATTACTGTTTTCACAAAAAAAAAAAAATAATAAAATATTATGCAGCACAAATGTTCCCTTTCGAATGGGAACTCGTGCTGCGTCTCCTACAGGATACTATGCCAGAGGCATCCCCCATAGCACCCTCTAGGGGATGCAGCGTCTCGTACCCCTTCTCAGGGAACCATGGTTACATGCGTAACCTAAGACGTTTTCAACATTGATAATAATAATAATAATAATAATAATAATAATAATAAATGTTTCTTGAACAACTAATCAGCATATTAGAATGATTTCTGGAGGATCATGTGACACTGAAGACTGGAGTAATGATGCTGAAAATTCTGCTTTGCATCATAGGAATAAATTAGAAAACATTTTATTTTTCATAGTAATATATTATTTTGAATTGTAATTATCTTTACTGATAAACATATATATATATTTATATTTTCTATAGTAATATATTCAAAAACATTGTCTTATCAACACCAAACTTTTGAACGGTTACACCTGAAATTGGTTACACCAATTAATCACACCTGAAAAACACAAGTGTGATTAATTGTTTACCCTGACAATTAGCATGTCAAGTGATAAGTTTATCAAATTAGAATATGCAAGGTCACTTCTTTTTATCACTTTCTGGGAGGCATTAGCCAGGAATATCACAGCACTTGTTTGTGGTCGGTTAGTCAGACTCTTCACAGCAGAGGTACAGGCCTAGTAAATAATCAGAGAACTGTGGCTCCTGATGCCAGCAGGCTCCAGCATGCTGTGGCAGTGGCATCTGCAGGACAGGTTGAGATCACACCTCATTACAGCTAATCAGTCTCCTTCAGATCATCATTAGGCCCTTCAGAGAGCTAATGAACACATGCCACCTTCACGAAGTCACGAAATGTCTTCTCATGCCACATGTGGCCGCTGCTGGCTATGAAGTCGTGCTGTTTGCGTGACTAAGAATGGCTCTTGTACCATGTTGCTTCATCTTTCATGTTGATATTGCTTTTTGTCTATTTCACCCCTCCCAGCGCAAACACAATCAAATAAGCCAGACCAAGATCCGAGTGGCCTCTACATTGCTCTTCATCCTGGCTGGCTGCATCCTCTTCGTCACCATACCAGCCATCATCTTCCAGCACATTGAAGGATGGACCGGGCTGGAGTCGATCTATTTCGTGGTCATCACCCTGACGACTGTTGGGATCGGAGATTATGTTGCAGGTACAAACAAATTTTAGTCTAAATGAATGTGAAAAGACACTTCTCACACTAGTCTAATTATTTGTCCACCAATAATGTCTAAGAGTATATACAGTGAAATAGTTACTTTATTTGTCATACAGCCTGAAATCAAAACCTTTTCTAGCTTTATTTACAAATTTACAAATTTACAAAGCCTTACAACACCAAACTGATAAAAGAAAACAAAAATGAAAAACTAGAATAACAGGGTTGGAAAAGTGATAATTCCCCTGATTTAATTTAATTTATCTTTTTGCATATGTCTGTACTAGCTTAACACACCTAGTTTGGGGAATATTTGCCCGTTCTTCCTTGCAGAATTGCTCAAGTTCAATCAAATTCTGTGTTGAGTCCAAAAATATAAATTTTGGTCTCATTATCCCATAGCACCTTTTGCCAGATGGCATCAGAGTCTTCCAGGTGTGTGTTTGCATTGCGCAAACAAGACTGAGAGTGGCACATTTTCTGGAAAGACTTCTTTCTTTCTGACCAGTCCCAGCCTTGTAAGCCCTTAAAAGTTACCTTTGGCCTCTTGGTAGCTTCTCTGATCGATGTCCTCCTGGCTTGGCCATCCAATTTGGATGGACTGCCTGCTGAAAAATCCAGCTAAAACCAGCCTAAGCTGGTTGGGTGGTCTTAGCTAATTTAAGCTCGAAGTAGCTGGTTTTAGCTGGATTTTTCAGCAGGGCTGCCTGATCTAGTGTTAGTGGTGCCATAAGCTTTCTAGCTAAAGCCTTCAAAATCTTTTGTATCCTTCTCCTAACTTGTGCCTTTCCACAACTTTATCTTGGAGGCCTTTTGAAAACACTTTCCCAACCATGAAATGGCAGTTTCCTTGGTTTTGCTAAGGCTCATTTCTTAGCTAGCATTTTAAGTCTCTTAAGATTTTTACTAGTCAGCTTAAAGTATTATGCGGTTAAATGTCAAAATAACTCCAATATCATACACTAGAGTTATGTGAGGTGGGGTTAAATTAAGCGTGATTTGCTATGATGTCACAACCTTGTTGCATTGTGGTCTACGGATCTGCCTGAAGTGTACATATTCAGTATACTCACTCGCTCTGTCAAAATCAAGGGGTCGAAGGTCTGTCCAAGTAAACTTCCCTCGCCCACTTGATGAAGTTGAACGCACTTCAAAATGGCAGTGGAGATTCTCCCGAGGGGAAGTGCTTAGGGAAGTTTGTGAGTGTATGTCTAAAAGTGGAGTTAAACAGCCTCAATGTTTCAGATTTCATCTCATACCCATGATGCCGTTGTTTCTTTGGTAACCAAGTAAAACCAACTTTTGAACAAAATTTACAAAGCGAAATTGGTGGAAATGACGCCACAGCTATTTCAAAATGATTATATATATATATATATATATATATATATATATATATATATATATATATATATATATATATATATATATATATAATATATTTTTGTATATATATATATAAAATGAGCCAGGATTTATGTAAACACTCAAATATGATTTTGATCTTATTTAGATTCCTGTAGAGGGCCGTTTCAATGGCTTTTGGTTTGCTTTGGTAGGCAAAATGGATCGAGAAAAGAACTTTACTTGTGCATGTTGATTCCATTATAGACTTTGTTTTATTTAATACCTGAAAAAAAAAAAAAAAAAAACACATCATATAAAAGCATTTTATTGTCTTTTTGAAGTATTTCTATTTGCAGACACCATGAATTGTCAAAAAAAGACTTAGCTTGCCTGATTGCTGTTGTCAGGAAAATAGCTTACGTGAATTTGGCAGGAGGTTTTGATGTACTTCTCAAAAAGCATCCTTGTAGGTTTAAAAGACAATCAAATGCTCGCAACTCTGAAATGAAAGTGTCATTTATGCATCTCTTCCAGGAGGCAATAGAAGAATAGAATACCGTAAATGGTACAGACCACTGGTGTGGTTCTGGATCCTAGTTGGACTTGCTTACTTTGCTGCAGTTCTAAGCATGATTGGAGACTGGCTGAGGGTGCTTTCTAAAAAGACAAAAATGGAGGTGAGACTTATGATAGCATTGCATTTATATTGAATATTCCAAGCTTTTCTACTTCCATATGTGATGTAATGGTTAATGTTCTGAAACTGATAGATTCATTTACTCAAAAATACAATGAAAATGCAATTTATACATACAAAAACTTGAATATGTCTCTTGTATGATACAAATGTATAATTCATTTTGATATGTTTAGGAGCATAAAGTTAAACATATCAGGGTGATACAACTTTCCTGATATCATAATGAAGAAAAAATAATTCTTAATATGAAATTCTTTGCAATACTACTACTATTGTCATTGACTCGTAAAAGGTTCAAATAATTATTCGCATGGACAACTAAAGGCTCACAGGTTTATTTGCCATTGTTATCTCGTTCAAGGTGGGTGAAATTAAAGCTCACGCCGCAGAATGGAAAGCCAATGTTCGAGCAGAGCTCCGTGAGACCAGACGTCGACTCAGTGTGGAAGTTCACGACAAACTGCAGCGGGCCGCCACCATTCGCAGTATGGAGCGTAGGCAGCTGGGTTTCGACCAGCGGGCCCATTCCCTAGACATGCTATCCCCTGAACGTCGAGCTGCCTTCAATAGCCTGGATGCAACCAACTTCAAGACATCCTCCCAGGAGAGCATCGACACGAAACTCAACAACCTACGTCTACGAATTGAACAGAATGAGCATCGACGGAGCGACCCAAGCCAGGCGTACTCTGAAGATAACATCTTCAACCGCCTTGGTTCAGTCACAAAACTAGCCAAGAGGAACAAGAACAGAGAGTTGAGGAAGAACATCCCAGATGATGGTCGGAAAGCCTTAGATTCCTTCAGTTGTAATACTCCCACCATGGATGAGGAGAAGAAAGAGGCAGAGGACGAGGAGCTTGAGAAAGAGGTCAACACCAGTTTGACCAACTTACCTCTCTTTGTGGAGAGCCCCAATAAACAAAACGGATTCATGCCTCTACCGCCACAGACCAAAGAGGAAGAAAACGAGACAAAACTTGAAGACAAAGAGTTCCATGTGCAGATGGAGCCCTAGATGGAACAGCGTAAACAAAATAACACATGCCAAAAGTGCCTTGTTTAGCCCTTACCCTAAGCTGAGATGTGAGAATCTCAATTTCTGCTGTTCATTTAACTGTTCACTGTGTCCTGATAACTTGATAATGGAAATATGGTGACTGTAGCACTGGAAGACACTTTGTTCTCTTCTTCAGACCGCTGAGTAATGCTTGTATAACTTGGAAAGAATCTCTTCAAAAGTTTTGGACAGCAAACATAAAATCTGTAGCAAGCTACATTGGCAGTTTGTTTGAAGCGTAACTAAAAGTGTTGCACTTTCAATGTTCTTTCTGCCATACTGTACTTCAAGGAAACATAACTGCTTCAAAAACAGTGCTTATCAAGATTTCCCACCCATTCTAAATGGAGAGACTAACCTTGAGACTTAAATCCCCCAAGATCAAAGATCATACATCTCTTTGAAGTTAAAAAAAAAACAAAAAAACTAACAAACAAAAAAAAAAACATGTTAAATTGTTGACACGTTGTATATGCACGGAGCTCTACTGTCCTGTAAAACAAGTGCATCAATATGTGTGATCCAGATTCATGAAGTTAACCTATCAAATCTCAGGGCTTGTAGTCCTACTGTAGTTGTTCAATTGTACGGTATGTCTGACATACAATTTCCTGCGCTTCATGAAATATCTAAGGTTGTTGCTACACAGTACTGTTTTAATATTTTGAAAGATTAGGACAGTTGGATGGAAGAGCAGCCATAAGGTAGAAAGGAAACAATATGTAAAACACAGAATGTCTAGTAGAGTTTAATCACAAACTACCGAACAGTTTATCCATTCAAGACATTTTATTTAAATGGGACCTATTATGCCCCTTTTCACTAGATGTACTATAAGAATTTGGTCCCCAGAATGTGTCTGTGAAGTTTCAGCTCAAAATACCCCACATATAATTTATTATAGCTTGTCAAATTTGCCCCATTTGGGTGTAAGCAAAAACATGCCGTTTTTGTGTGTGTCAAATGAGCTACTGCTCCCGGCCCCCTTTCCAGAAAAGGGCGGAGCTTTAACAGCTCACTCTTCAATTGCTCAACAACAACAAAGCTGGAGAATCTCACACAGCCAAAATGATGACTGTCAGTAACGGTGTTCAGCCTTACATTGTTCAAACCGGAGTCGGACACTGATGGAGAGACTCAGGAAGAAGTTAATGCATCTGGACGTTTCTGAATGGTTAGTGGATAAATTTATGTAGTTGCTGTGGAGTTGATTCAACTGATCGATGAGCATGTGCCGTCATGTTAATCTTTTGTGCAAATTTAGCATTGAATTGACCCTCGTTTGTGAAGCAGTCTGGCGTAAAATGACAGCATGGCAACAACACTCTACTACAACAACTCTTCCTCTTCTTTAAAGCAGCCCAACATGGCCTTACCCCCTTTGTTGTGTGTTCCCGGGGGCAGGGTTTGTGTAAATTTTGGGGTTAGTGATGTCACCAACCCGGGAAGAAGCTTGTTGTAGTCCCTAAATAGCCGTTTGTTGTAATCCTTAAATAGCTTTGCAGATGTTGTTTATGCTCAAACAGCAACATTACACACTAACTAAAGTTACATTTTCTATTTTTGGGTCAACTATGCCTTCAAGCCATTGTGTTGACACTTTTTTAGTTGTCTGACAGAGGCAATTCCACAACATTATAACATATCTACAATGTTACTTTACTACTAATTTGTTTGAATTGAATTCTACTAGACATTCAGTATATCGATGAAACACATACGGCATACTTCTTTTTTAGCTTTATTAAAGTTTGGAACGCAGTTCCGTTTAAGATTGATGGGAAAATTTTATTATTTTTTATTTTATTTATGTTTTCCAGAAACTCTTTGTTGAAAATACTAACTGTACATGAACAAATCAATGATCCGTTTCAAATTTTGCACTTTTTTAGAAGTTTCTGTCTTTGGTTTATGATTAACGTCTCTTCTTTTCCAGAATGTTTCTAGACTAGACTTTCACGCACCACTAAATAATTTTGTGCTAATCACCTGAGAGTGTCCGACATATATGTGTGCGTGTTTGTTGAAACCAAATACTGCTTTGTCTGATGTGATTGTTGTCTTGCTGACTGTATTAATGAAAACTCCCTGAGGCAGAGACACATATCAGTACCTCATTCCCACCAACTTGTAAACGCACACGTACAAACATCTACAGCTGCAGCAAAATGCTTGTTGTTAAGGCTACGGTTAATTATTCTTTTCATGTTTGCAATAGTCTATAGAGCGAATGCAGCGATGGACTGAATATTTGTGATAAGAAAAAAAGCTATGAAAATTTAAAATATTTTAAAGCATTCAATACAACTTAGAGACATGGATCCCTAAAGCATGCTATTGTGCTAATATGTTATCATGCTATGGTATTGATTGTACCACAAACATGCTTCTTGAGACTTTGAAATGTCCATGTTTGAGCTCTACTTCGGGCTGCACATGCTAGTAAATTGCTGTTCGCAGTATCTGCAGTATCTTGTGCAACCATTACATTCAATGTAGTGAGTGCCTTTTGGAAATAAACACAGATGAACAAAAATCAATTTGCAGTTTTCTCTTTCCACTTTGTTTGACTCTTTTTATAAATGTCCTGAGGCAGTGTTATAATCAAATATATGATTTCCTCACCCAAAGGTCAACCTGAAACATAAGAATCCACCAAAAAACATCAACAAATGAAGGAACACTCAACGTGCTATTTAAAAATCTTGAGGTAACATTCACCTTCAAATGTGTATCCTGGTGTAATATCATTTTGCATTACAACAGCAAATATTGTGCAACCTTAATGGGGAAGAAATGCTTCTTATAATAGACCTTGAATGAAAATTAGCCAAACAACACCAGACATTGATCTAAATGCTCAGTAACAGGTAAATGAAAAAAGGATTTATGTAAATATTTGATTGGCTAAAGTGTTCGCACGGCCCTTTAGTGCCGTCACTGCAAGAGAAATTTCAATTTGATTGCAGCCGCCGCGTACATTATTGAGCTATGGGAAGCAACTCTTCTCAGCGTTACAGATCTTGACATCTGAGTCAATAATAGTGAAGAAGCTGTAAATGGAGGTAAATGTAGAAGTAATGTCCTTTGGGAACATCTTGAAGGTTTTGTGTGTGTGTGTGTGTGAGAGAGAGAGAGAGAGAGAGTGTGTGTGGCTCCATTAATGTGTATCTTATCAGGGCTGAGGTAAAATGTTATATCCCATCTTTTTTGTTTGTTGGTTGGTTTTCAGTTAATAGTAATCCAAAAAGCAACACTTACACGTAAATTATAAATTGCATATACATTTGAGAAAATGTTTCCTTATTTGTTCTATTTCAAAAAATACATAAAGATAATTATGTGATAATGGATGAATAAAATGTTCACTTTGCAAAGTTACTGTATTTATCTGAATTCCTCTTGTCATTATCTGGAAGGAGGAGAGGTAAATTTACAGAAACAATCTAAGATTAAAGCTGCAAGCAGCGATGAAAGGGCCCTCGCACCCATGCCACCGCCACCAGGTGGCTTTGGGAAAACAGAGCACGGTGGGAAATATGCATTTAAGTATTTAAATATAGGAGTACAATGTCAGTCATTTGTATTTGTCACACTTCCTGCTACCAGCTGGTGGCGATACGACTATAACCGTATAGATGTCTTTAGGCCAGGGTACTTATCAAATGTGAAGTTTGAGGCAGATTGGACATTGTATGCTTGAGTTACAAAAACTTCCTGTTTCATGATGATAATAGCATGCTTTAGCACTCAGCTCAGCTAGCATATTTTAGAATGTTTGTAGCATGTTTTGCATACAATTGCATATTTTAGTATGTTGCTAGTAGTGCATCACAGTGTTAAACATGTTAATCGCATATGTTAGCACTTAGCCAAGTGTTGCACGATTTAATGTGTTTCTATGTTTGGCACTTCATGGCATATTTAAATGTGTTTCAGGGAATGAATTACAGCGTAAAGCATGCCATTTGCTGTTGCCAACAGGTGGCGCAATGACTTACTGAATATTTGCATGTAGATGTCTTCAGGCCAGGACTCTTATCACACATGTGAAGTTTGGGGCAGGCTGGACATTGTATGCCTGATTTACAACAGCTTGCTGTTTCATGGTGAAACATCAAACTTCGTCAGGCCGCCATGGACATACCCTTCAACGAAAACTCAAGATCTTTGCAATTTTACATCACTAAGGCCTTAAGAATAGACTGACCAAATATGATGTTGTTCTGGTTAAATCTCAATGAGGAGTTAATCAGTGTAAAATATGTCATTTCCTATTGCCCACAGGTGGTGCTATGACCGTAACTGAATATTGGCATGTAGAAGTCTTCAGGCAAAGACTCTAATAAAACGTGAAGTTTGGGGCAGATCAGACATTGTATGTCTGATCCATGGACACGCCCTTCAACAAAAACTGAAGATCTTTGCAATTTAACATTGCAAAGGACATTAGATTAGACTGACCAAATATGATGTTGATCTGATAAAATCTCTAGTAGGAGTTTGTTAAAGTACAATGTCTGGAAATGGCAAAAACAGCAAAAATTTTACAGAGAAAATTCAAAATATCTCACTTCCTTTTAGGTTTTCAGATTTTGCACCCAGGGACATTTTTGTAGGTATTGGGCTTTTAGATGTGTGTACCGAATATCATACTTGTACGTGAAATGTAGTGCGAAGGACGCTTAATTGAAATTTTGTAGGTGCCTGCTATGAAGCCATTTTGCAACCCATTTCAGATGTAAATTTTCACCACTTCTGATGCGTGTGCAAAGTTTCACGAGTTTTCAAGCATGTTTAGGCCCTTAAAAATACGATTCATTTCGGAGAAGAAGAAGAATTGACCAAGCAATTACAATAGGGTCTTCACACCATCAGTGCTCGGTCCCTAATAATACAAATTTTATTGACATTTGTTGGTTTGAAGAAAGAAAAAAAAATTAAACAAACGTACTGTATACAGTTGCAAGAATGCACTTACAATGAGAGTCTATAGAAAAATGGTACATCACCAGAATATGTATTAAATATAGGCTAGTTCATCAAAAGTATAGCCTTTTCACTTAAAAAAATTATAGTGTTAGCAAGACTAGTGTGATCACTAACCAACCTTTTCTGTATAAAATTACATCCAGTTTCTCAATTTACATTATTACCATGTGAATCATAACCATAAAAGTTGTTGCTCCTCAAATTAATGATCTAGACAACTTTATATTAATTAAGGTGTTTAAATAAAAATATGATCATCACCTTTAAACTCACACACTTAAATCTTTCAGTACACTTGCCCCACTTAATTTAAATTTAATTAAACCTGTTTTATTAACCTGGGATATTCCTCTTAAGATTGCATTTTTTACAGCAAAGATTTCTACAGCTTCACACCTCTCAACATCCTGTCTTTTTTCTCACAAGCAACAGTTTCACACACCGTGTGAAGAACATCTCTACACCACTATGTAATTAAAAAGTGTTCAAAAACTTCTCAAATTATTCTGTACTGCAGGATAAAAAAACATGACAGCAGTGAGTTGAGTACTTTTAATTGCGGCTTCGCTTATTCAATATTCAAAACTTTATTACAATGATGACAATGATGTTCGGCGAATCAGCATGTCCTCAATGGGTAAGGGCATTCGTTGGGGAAGGGCCTATTTCAAACTCATTGAGCTTCTATACTCCATTTCTGTTATATAAAGTGTGCAAATAACTTTACATTTGTTAAGTACCATGTAGATTTTATTTATAAATAAATTAAAGGTGCAATATGTAAGATTTTAGTAAAATAGTAAAATATCCAAAAAATGCCTGTCAATTGCGTCATACCCGTGTTAACCCTCAGTCTGCCTCGGTTTCCGGTTTTATTTTGTAAAAACCATGGAAACTGTTAAATGTGGTTAAAGAGTCTCACAGCAGCCACCCAGCAAACGCACAGATTAACGTTATAACATCATTTTCAACACACTCAAATGTATCTAATATGATAAACAGAGCTGTGTTACCTCATATTCATGACCTTGTAAAGATCCATTTGAGGGTTATATTAGCTGTGTGAACTTTGTAAATGCACTGTAATATAGTCGCAGCTGGTGTGGCAGGGAGCACGTGAATTAAAGGGGCGGCGCTGTCTAAATCAGTGCATTGTTAATGATGCCCCAAAATAGGCAGTTAAAAAAATTAATTTAAAAAAATCTATGGGGTATTTTGAGCTGAAACTTCACAGACACATTCAGGAGACACCTTAGACTTATATTACATCTTGTGAAAAAGCATTCTTGGGCACCTTTAAGGGACATTTTAATTAAAAAGTTAAAATTAGAAAAAAATCCATATTTAAATATTGAATTAAATTTATGTAGACAAATCATAAATGCTGTGTAAATATATTAATGCCACTTCTCATTCTGTGCCTCTGTATTGCAAAGATGGATTTTGTTGATAATGATTTCATTTGATTGGTAACAGCCATAATGTATAGGCTAGTATTAATTTTTATTTCTTCAGGTCTTATAAAGCCTTAAATTTGACTTTAAAAAATGTGCAGCAACCCTGAAAGAGAAAACCTAAATAAACAAAGATATATCGATATTGCGATAAATATATATTTATTGCGATAAATATATATTTATTTATAATTTATATATCGATAAATCTTTTGGGCACAATAACCATGGTGTGAAAAATCTAATAGCGTGACAGCCCTAGCATCCATGAACATGATTTCTTCCTGAGTCCTATCCCTATTCTTTTGCACCGTCCACTGAGGTGAAGACCACATGTCCCAAGATTCCGCGCTCAAACTTGGCGTCATCAAGCTACGCTTTTGTTTTGAATAGGCCTCTAGCGACCTCTAGCGGACAGAAATCCTACATACTGCACCTTTAACCATTAAAATGATATTTTTCCACCCGTTAGTGATCATGTTAATCCTTGTCTGCTTCCCGCGTATACATAGATGCCTCATTTGACCGCTCCAGACATGTCGGCATGCCCGCCATCTTGGAACGGTCAACGTATCGTCACTCACAAGTTGCATCCAAAATCGCATACTTCCCCACTATGTAGTAGGCGAAAAACAGTACGTGATGAGTATGTTTGAATTCACAGTACTCATAAACGAGTAGGCAAAGTACCTGGATGACTTAATACTTCTGGCAAGATTATGAAGTGTGCATACGATGGACACTTTACTATCTCTTGAGGCCACGGGAGAGGATTTGTGGAGGGCAGTAAAGCGACGTAACTGATGCTGGATTGTTTCAAAACATGTTTGGGTCACATATGGACAAACCCAACCAGTTTAAACCAAGAGTTGGCAAACATGGAGTGTCTGAATGTATATCGGGAAGCGAAGCAGTACTGTTCTCCATTTCAAGGGCAGTTGTCGTTTGCTTTAATGCTATAAAACTACATCTAGTAGCAATGCGATAGTGGCCTCCCTTATTTCTTCTGATGCCATGTGGCTGTCCAGGTTCCATCTTTCACTGTCTCTGTCTTTCACCCTCTGTCCTCCACTGTCTGTCTTTCACTGTCTCTCTACCATTGTACCTGTTGAACTCAGGCAAGACAACCAAGCCTGTGACGTCACAGGTTGTAATACTGCAAGATGGTGGCGACCCTTGCTTCAAAAGCTATAACAAAACATTCTTTTTTTTTCTCTTTAAAATGGTTACATTTATTGTGTTTGTTATATTTTTGATTAGAGTGGAAATCCACATTAACTTGACTGACTGTGTCTTTTTTATACTTTAACACCTGCTTTATATTTCAGTTTTCCTGACTAATTGGGTGCATGTAAAAGTTTGCAGACATTATTTGATTTGTCTAGGAATATATTATATATAAAAGATTCTCTCACAGACAGGTGCAGAAGACACTTGTCTCAGTGCCATGTAAAGGTGAGCTCTCACATTAGAGCTGGAATCACACCTGTCACAGTATGGTACAGATGTGGCCTGAAGAACAGGTGAGCTCTTGGCAAGGGCAACAGTGCTGGTGTCAAATGCTGAATCTGGCTTGAATCAGCTGGGTCACAGCAGGTCAAAAGATTGATGAGGCAGATGATTGTAAGCTAAAACTACACACTAATAATTCTTAGATCACAATATAAATAAATAAATAAATAAATAAATAAATAAATAAATAAGTAAAATTGACTTGATTATTGTGTTTTGTTGTTGTTGTTGTTTACTATATTAAGCTGAACTGCTTCTTTTTTGTGTGTGTGTGTGTGTGTGTGTGTGTGTGTGTGTGTGTGTTCAAAAAGGCCCCAAAAGAAAAAAGAGATTATGGTTCATTCCCATTTGTGCTTTTCCCAGCATGCACTGAGGTATGAATAATTATTATTGGTGCATTATTTGACTTTATTTCACCTTTAGTTTGGCTTAAGCTTTTCCCTTTATGTTCTGCAGACATCCCATTTTCACAGTGCATTTGCCTGTCTAAAACATCAATTCTTCCAACAAATGAATAACTGAACTGACAGTGCAGATGCTTTTTAGACGGATTGAGGTCAGAGAGGCAGGGAAGAGAAGTTCTGCTTGAACGAGGCTGGTGGTCAACTGAGGTTCATGTCGGTTTAGTTGTTCTTGTTGCTTTTATGCAGTGAATGCACTGTTCTGATTTACCTTCGTCTTTTGTATCAGTCCTGGGGGATGTTGTTCATAGTCACAGTTAATGACTGCAGCAGATCTGAAAGCAAACACTACAAGCTAGGGGTGGGTGATATGACCAAATTCTATATCACAATATGAGTAATTTTATTTCACGATAACAATATATATACACTATATTGCCAAAAGTTTTGGGACGCCTACCTTTATGTGCACATGAATTTTAATGACATCCCATTCTTAATCCGTAGGGTTTAATATGGAGTTGGCCCACCCTTTGCACCTATAACAGCCTCAACTCTTCTGGGAAGGCTTTCCACAAGGTTTAGTAGTGTGTTTATGGGAATTTTTGACCATTCTTCTAGAAGCGCATTTGTGAGGTCAGACAGTGATGTTGGCGAGAATTCTTGGATCGCAGTCTCCGCTCTAATTCATCCCAAAGGTGTTCTGTCGGGTTGAAGTCAGGACTCTGTGCAGGCCAGTCAAGTTCCTCCACACCAAACTCACTTATCCATGTCTTTATGGACCTTGCTTTGTACACTGGTGCGCAGTCATGTTGGAACAGGAAGGGGCCATCCCCAAACTGTTCCCACAAAGTTGGGAGCATGAAATTGTCCAAAATGTCTTGGTATGCTGAAGCATTAAGAGTTCCTTTCACTGGAACTAAGGGGCCAAGCCCAACCCCTGAAAAATAACCCCACACCATAATCCCCCTCCACCAAACTTTACACTTGGCACAATGCAGTCAGGTAAGTACCGTTCTCCTGGCAACCTCCAAACCCAGACTCATCCATCAGATTGCCAGACAGAGAAGTGTGATTCGTCACTCCAGAGAACACGTCTCCACTGCTCTAAAGTCCAGTAGCGGCGTGCTTTACACTACTGCATCTGACACTTTCCATTGCACTTGGTGATGTAATGCTTGGTTGCAGCTGCTCAGCCATGGAAACCCATTCCATGAAGCTCTCCATGCACTGTTCTTGAGCTAATCTGAAGGCCACACGAAGTTTGGAGGTCTGTAGCTGGGTCATTCTACAGAAACGTCCACTTTTCTGTCCCTA
Organism: Megalobrama amblycephala; assembly: GCF_018812025.1. NCBI lineage: Eukaryota > Metazoa > Chordata > Actinopteri > Cypriniformes > Xenocyprididae > Megalobrama > Megalobrama amblycephala. The sequence continues at coordinate 6,614,092 of NC_063054.1, forward strand.
GACTTTACAGAAATATTACACTTAAAAAACACTTTAGGATTACAATTTTTTTATATTTTAATATGAAACAATATGTTATTTGAACAATGAAACCTTGTTGAGCCATCAATGTGGCAATATTTGTTTTTTAATTAATTATAAAAATTCCAAGCGCCACAGAAGTGCTCGTCCCCACAGTCATGTACAGAGGGAAAGTGCTTTATTTTGAGCTCAGAAACAGGTTTTTCTACCATTTCAAATACAATAATGTATGCGTAACTATCAAATATATAATGTAAATGACATAAAAAAAACAAATGCTAAATAAATATTATAACATTTTTAATGAATGTAGTTGTCCCCTGGTGTTGTGTCACTGGTGTTACCTTTAACAAAATCTCTTATTTTGAAAGAAAAAAATCACACTGATGACATCACTTGACTTCCTTCTTTCTATTTCCTGAAGATCAATGAAGAAAGGCCGTGGAAAGTCCACTATCTCTTTTCAGTTATCAGATATTTTAATTATAAAATCATATTTTCATATGAAGCTTTTAGTTGAAGTCACTGGTGTGACCTACTTTATTGCTAGGGAATTTTAAAAAACTAGAATACAAATGGATTAAATTACTTGATTTAGTGAATATATCATAATTTACAACATGTGGATTGATTCCTTGCAGCAGCCATTTTGTAAAATGCATTTTTCATGAAAAATGTCACTGTTGTTACTGTCACTGGTGTTACCTTTTTATGAAAATATCACTGGTGGTACCGTCACTGGTGTTACCCGTTTTTAGATAAACTTTATTTAAAGCTATTCATTTAGTTATTTTGCATAAAAAAAGCACTAAGATTACATGATTCTAACTTTTCTTTCTCATTGTTAATCCTCCTTTGGTCAGATATGGCTAAATTAAGGGGATTTGGCTAAATTCAGTGCAGGGACTTTACAGACAGTTTTAAAATGTTGTTTATAATCTTTTACTGACTGCTTTCACTAAGTGTCAATGACAGTCTTTTATTGTACACCAAATGTAAAAATTTAGTCCAAACTACTTAATTATAGTTGAAAAATTAAGGATCTTTGGTCCTATGTATACGTCACTAGGTGATTCATTGTGTCACTGGTGTTACTGTTTTTGTCTGTCACATTAAATAAATGTCATATGTGACATGATAATAATTTTACATTCATGAATTCTGCTACACTCAAGAATTAAGATGTAAAGGATTGTATCATTACTTGTTTATTATTGTTTTTCAAATATTTTTATTGTTATAGCAAATACATGGTTGCGCAATTGAATTAACATCATTCAATCACACTTTTAACAAACCTGATTAAAATAAATAACACACAATCTCCTTATTTTTTGCATTATCATTATTATTCTGTAACTCTGACTGCATGTGCTGAAAAAAAAAGAGAAATAATTTCATAAAAATGTTTAAAAATGCCAGAGAAGTAAGGTAACACCAGTGACAAAAAGAGGGGACATGCAGTTTTTAAATAAATGTACAAAAAAAATAAAAAATCATTAAGCTGTCATTTATGTGTATTCATAAAGTCCAAGTGTAATATAATAATGTGGTCTAAGTTTAAATGTTAAAAAAAGAAATACATTTTAAGACATTTTGTCATACCAAAAGTGGACGTTTCTGTAGAATGACCCAGCTATTGACTCTGCAGAAAGTTGGCGACTTCTGTGCACTGTGCAAAAAAACTATAATACAAAAGACACAAATGAAAAGACCTACCTGATAAACTTCAAGTATTAGATAGGCCTATAATAGGCTGCTATATAAATTGTATAAAGTAATCAAATATAAAAAACACTAGTCTTCACTCTGTAAATTAAATATACATTTATTATATATATTTCTTAAATTTACAAAAGTTATTAAGTCAAGAGCAATGCGCTTGTTTGATTAACATTAATAGCACAGACGGCAGCAGGTATATTATGCTGCTGTCACTTTAAGACTGGATGCAGTGATATAATAAACTGATACACATACGCTTTATTTCTCAACTGCTTATGTTCACTTAAGCCCTATTTAGATGGAATTCGTTTTACAAGGGTGGATGGAGTAATGTAATTTTTCCACAGGACACCAATAATATTTTGTAACTTAAAGGTGCCCTACAACTTTTTTTAAAAACAATGTAATATAAGTCTAAGGTGTCTCCTGAATGTGTCTGTGAAGTTTCAGCTCAAAATACCCCATAGATTTTTTTTAATTCATTTTTTTAACTGCCTATTTTGGGGCATCATTATAAATGAGTCGATTCAGGGCTACTGGCCCTTTAATTCTCGTGCTCCACGCCCACGGAGCTCGCGCTTGCCTTGAACAGTGCATAAACAAAGCTTACACAGCTAATATAACCCTCAAATGGATCTTTACAAAGTGTTCGTCATGCATGCGGCATGCATGTGTCGGATTATGTGAGTATTGTATACTGTTATATTGTTTACATTTGATTCTGAATGAATTTGAGGCTGTGCTCCATGGCTAATGGCTAATGCTACACTGTTGGAGAGATTTATAAAGAATGAAGTTGTGTTTGTGCATTATACAGACTGCAAGTGTTTAATAATGAAAATAGCGACGACTCTTGGCTCCGTGAATACAGTAAGAAACGATGGTAACTTTAACCATATTTAACAGTACATTAGCAACATGCTAACGAAACATTTAGAAAGACAATTTACAAATATCACTAAAAATATCATGTAATCATGGATCATGTCAGTTATTATTGCTCCATCTGCCATTTTTCGCTATTGTTCTTGCTTGCTTACCTAGTCTGTTAATTCACCTGTGCAGATCCAGATGTTACTGCCTGCCCCTGTCTAATGCCTTTCATAATGTTGTGAACATGGGCTGGCATATGCAAATATTGGGGGCGTACACCCCGACTGTTACGTAACAGTCGGTGTTATGTTGAGATTCGCCTGTTCTTCGGAGGTCTTTTAAACAAATGAGATTTATATAAGAAGGAGGAAACAATGGAGTTTGAGACTCACTGTATGTCATTTCCATGTACTGAACTCTTGTTATTTGACTATGCCAAGATAAATTCAATTTTTCATTCGAAGGCACCTTTAATTTACACACCTCCATCACCTCCCTGTTGTCATGTGCGTATTACGTTGCTTCCAGATATCACATTCACAATATGGTAATAAGTACTTATCTAAAGCTAAAAGAAGTTTTGTGCCTCTAACAAGTGCTTTCGACCTTCTTTTTGATCTGAATGGTATGTGGAAAACACTTGCCACACCTTTTTATAGAAGGTAAAAGTCACTGTAATCTTTACTGACATTGTCCGTAATGATTACTGAGATGGCATATTCAGACAGGACTAGTGCGGCACACAAATACAAACACAGATCACATCAGTTGCTGAAGAATAAAGAGGTGCGATGTGATGCAGTTGGGTTGTCATAGTAACTGTTATCTCTTTGAAAATCTCCTCATGTAGATTTCAGCCAACCGAGAGTAAGAGAGAGAGAGAGACAGAGGGAGACTGTGTGCGAGACACCACACAGTGCCGAAATCCACCAACTGAAATGCTCTTCACACAAGATGTTTATTTTCATGTCTCTTAAGTTATGCTGCTGCACCTTGAATGCTAATGTGTTAATGTATCATAATGAGTTATGAATAGATTTAAACATGTTTACAATGCCATGAAATTACACCGATTAGAGGCAAATTAGTTGTGCTATTATAAATAAACTTCTTGTATAAAATTACTATGTGGTTTAATGGAGCTTAATCTTACTTCAAAGATCACACGTATTCACTTAAATCAGTTTTTAGGTTCTGCATGCTTTATTTTTCAAAGATTTTAAATAAATAGTTTTCAGGGTAATTACACTTTACGTTTTCTCCTTAATGCATTGCTTCTCATTTTATACACTTCTCAGCATGTTATGCATGTTTCCTAGAGGCAATACAAAAGGTGTTAGGTAACATAGCCTACTGTAATATGGCTGAATGTGCTTTTTTAACAGCTTTCTTTTTATTGGATATTTCATTTTCAAATAGAATAGTTTCATGTATGTGTTTTCAGTCCACAATTTAAATACGGGTTTTATGATTTTTATTTTGTACTACATTCCCACATCAACTGCAATAGTCATTTGCGCAACCCATTGGAAATATGTGACTCTAGCTACATTTCTGCAAAACTGCAAAAAAGTATCTAAACTTCACTGCTCTTTCCAGCTGAAGTGAACATCAGGAAAGTAAGACACCAATGACTTTTGTTTAGTGATGTCCCGATCAGATTTGTTGTGCCCCCGATTCGAGTCATTGAATATTGAGTGTCTGCCGATACCGAATCCCGATCCGATACTTGTATTTTATACATAAAGACATTGGTAGATGTAAACATGTTACAATGGTAGACATTTTAAACAGACTGTGTGGTCACAATTATGAATATGGGACCACTGATATAAACTTCTTGTATTTTATATGTACAATATGCAGAATAATTGCAACATAAAGGGAAAAAGTGGATTCAAGGTTAGAAAGCATGACACTCGCAGTGTCAGAATTACCAGTCTGTCAGTCAAGTCCAAAGCAAGACGCAACCCACAGCAACATGCTATGACAATAGCATCTCAGATAGTCTGTCGTCTAAATACTAAATAAATAGTAAAAAATTAAATGACTTTCGAGTGATTCCATACAAAGGTAAACACTCGAAGCTTGAACGTGTGTGATGCACTAGAACAGACCTCATTGGTTTTCGCGCGTCATACACGCACATTTGAGCTTCTAATTTTCCTTTTAATGACGGTCACCAACTGGTAAACCTACTTGAAGGTGCATACCACCACCTACTGCATGACATTGGCATGACAGCTGAGTAAAAATAAAGGAAAGGGGAAAATCTGTAAGGTTTAGACTACAATTTAGTGTAGTCGAAGACAGCGGGCCTCTCTTTTGAGATAACATACACAATGCCGTTTCCCCACCCCCCAATTTTTACTAATTTTCAATAGCGCTGCACACACATGGTTTGTTTGCGTGTCAATAATAACGGACTCTCGGCTTGTGTGCCTAATGTACGACTCCTGTGTGCCACTGTAATCGTCTTTACCTTGATAACAATCATCATCCATCAAAAAATTTACTAGCACGACACTAATTTGCTTTATCCAGCTGAGAGATGTGGTTTGTGTATCGTATGCTCATGCAGAGGTTGGGTGTTTTGAGTCGCCATTCAGTCTGAATTTCACAGCATGATGAGAAATGGCTTGAACTGCTCCGAAACAATCACAGAATGAAAGAGGTTGTGCTTTGAAGCCAAATACACTATTCTCTCCGCCATATCTGATGAAATTGGCTGGGTTCTCTCTGCATTAGGGCTGTTTTGGACTTACTGTTTGAATGCATTTGCTTACTGGATCCTTGGACTGAACATTTCCATGAGTTAGGGTTTAAAATGATCTGATCAAAAACAGAGGACCAGGAAAATAAATCTGCTTCTTTTCGCTTTTTAAAGTATTTTTTCTTATATAATGTACTGATTGAAATTATTAATCATTAACTAATTTATTTATTTTTACCACTCTGCGCCCCACATTTTGAAAACCCCTGGTGTAGGCCATAGGTTAAAGGTGCCCAAGAATTAAAAACTGAATTTATCTTGGCATAGTTAAATAAGAGTTCAGTACATGGAAATGACATACAGTGAGTCTCAAACTCCATTGTTTCCTCCTTATATAAATCTCATTTGTCTAAAAGACCTCCGACGAACAGGCGAATCTCAACATAACACCGACTGTTACGTAACAGTCGGGATCATTAATATGTACGCCCCCAATATTTGCATATGCCAGCTCATGTTCAAGCATTTGACAAGGGCAGCCAGTATTAACGTCTGGATCTGTGCACAGCTGAATCATCAGACTAGGTAAGCAAGCAAGGACAACAGCGAAAAATGGCAGATGGAGCAATAATAACTGACATGATCCATGATATCATGATATTTTTAGTGATATTTGTAAATTGTCTTTCTAAATGTTTCGTTAGCATGTTGCTAATGTACTGTTAAATGTGGTTAAAGTCTTACTGTATTCACGGAGACAAGAGCCGTCGTTATTTTCATTTTTTAAACACTTGCAGTCTGTATAATTCATAAACACAACTTCATTCTTTATAAATCTCTCCAACAGTGTGTAATGTTAGCTTTAGCCACGGAGCACCATCAAACTCATTCAGAATCAAATGTAAACATCCAAATAAATACCATACTTATGCGATTAGACATGTTGCATGACGAACACTTTGTAAGGATCCATTTTGAAGGTTATATAATAGCTGTGTAAACTTCGTTTATGCACTGTTTAAGGCAAGCGCGATATATTTAATGATGCCCCAAAATAGGCAGTTAAAAAATAAAATAAAATAAAAACATCTATGGGGTATTTTGAGCTGAAACTTCACAGACACATTCAGGGGACACCTTAGACTTATATTACATCTTTTAAAAAGACGTTCTACGGCAACTTTAATTTTGAACATGAGAACATTACCTTATAGCACTGATAAATGGACATTTCATTTCTAAACTGCCTCAATATGTGCATTAACCAAATTGTAATGCTTAGTGTGACGAGCAGGGCGGGCGAGAGCCGTGAGGGAACGGCGCGAGGCCGGTGACGCGAGTGATAATGAGCGTCACCTGCGAGGCGTGCCGGCCTCGAGTCTCTCACGGAGGAGCTCCGGAGGCATAAAAGGAGGAGCGACATCAGTGAAGGACGAGAGAGGACCAGGCCTGGACTTTATTTTATGTTTTATTATGTTTGTGTGGCCGGCAGACGTCCGCGAGGGTCTGCCGGCATTACTTTCGTTTTGTTCTTTGTTTATTTTGAGATTAAACTTTTGTTGAACGTTCGCCGGTTCCCGCCTCCTTCTTCCCACATCTACTAACCGTGTTACACTTAGTTACACAGAAAATGAAGACGATGTTTCAATAACATAAGATTTATTATGAACAAGCCAACATGCGAGACAGCGTGCACTGGACACAAACAACAACCAACCACGAACAAAACAAAGGGAGGAACTTAAATACACAGTGATGATTACTAAAATACAAACAGCTTTGATGATTAGTGTAGTATCCATGGTGACTGATCAGAGGTGGGAACACAACAGGCTTGTTCGAGATGCATCGGAGCTGCGCAGACCGATCGGCATATGACATCAAAGTACAGATTCAAAAGCATAAGGAGTCGTACGCTCTCCAAACGCTCTTGCGGTACTTTGATGTCATACACCGATCGCTGGTGCATCTCGAACAAGCCTAACGACAAACAGACACACGTGATGAATGTGAACAAGCAAGAGTCAATGAACTGAACTAAACCTGAACATAGTGGTGACAGTAATAAAATGCTGCCACAGTCACGTTTATTGTTTAGGAGAAAAATTAACACACTATTTTGCGCTAGTCACTCGACATTTCAATTATAAATTGCTGTGAAGGGAGCTACAAGAAATGCAAAAATGTACCCGTAGGCACTTTCTTTTTCTTTTCATTACACTGGGCTGTTTACTAAACATGCATCTACAATGGAGAAAAAATTATAAGGTTTATAGCGCCTCTTGTGGACAAGCCAACTGAAAAGTGCAGAGAAAAAGCAACATATTTCAGGTTTAGCAGAAATGTAGCCAGAGTTATGAATTTCTTATGAGTTTGGGTTGCATTATTTGACTCTAAAAAAATAGTCTAAATATGGAACAGCAGACTAGAAGTGATTTATTCTTCCAGGCAAATCTTGACAAGCACAGGCAGAACTGTCCACTAGTTTGTCATGAGGCTTCTTGGCTCGTTCTGCAGCCAATGAAGCTTGTACGGGAGTTGTTTTTTTTTTTATGTCATACTCAAGGCTTCCATCATGGAAGTGGAGCTGATTACAGAACAGCCTCATGTGGCCATTTCTCTGTTGTGTTTAATAAAGTTTTGCTGTATATTAGAATCATACACACATGGCGGTAAAAGTATACGATTTGCACCAATTAATGAAGTAAAGAGCAACCAAACAACCGGTGTTATTCTATTTTCAATATGCACACTTTTCAGTTGTAGTGTAAAGGAGATTAAAACAATTCTGTGAACTTGTGGGTGTTTTAATGTATTTTATTCTTGGCTTTAATCAGATAAATTAAATGGCATTAAAAAAATCTAAATACAGTAGGTTTAAAAACAAGGGAGAGTGAGTGTGATTTAACAAGACAGTCTAGTCAAAAAAAAAAAAAAAAAATCTTCAAAGGGGAGAGTGCTGTCATCAGCAGGATGAACAGACGGAGGGTGAGGACTTTGCCAACGAGCCAAGCACTCGGACGCAATGGGATGTATGACGGAGGAGACAGAGGGAAGGAGGGATGAAGAGCCAGCAGAGAGTACAACTGGTTCTAGACTATAAATAGTCTGGGTGAAGAAGTTATTGCTGGAGAGATGTGGAGAACTTCTCTGCCCACAGGTTCTTTACTTAATGTGATGTAGATTATATGATGAATGTGACAGGGCCAGATGTGGGAAATTAAATGGTTTATAATTTTGTATTTAATTATTTATTTTTCAAAATAGGAAATCTCTTGGGGGTCCTTGAACATGTTGCTAATCAGGACTCCAACAGGACCTATTTTTCAGGTATGTAAAGAAAATGCAGAGTGACCTCTACTAATGAGTGTGAATGCAGCATATGAAAGTATAATTGTGTTAAAATATCTTGTTATTATATTAAAATAACTTGTCTTGCATCATGACAGCAGTATCCTGACTCCTTTGTGATATGCTACATTTTTAGTTTTAAAAAAGCATTTTTCATGATTTTAGCATTCATGTAGCTCAAACAGTAGAGCATGCTTCTATTAAAACCAAGGCCATAGGTTTGGTTCCAAAGGAAAATGATAAATGATAAAATGTGTACTTTGAAGAAGTGGCAATGGATGTAAGCGTTTGCCAAATGCATAAACATTTTCACATATCGTAGGCTTGTTATTGTGCATACAGACCTATGAGGAAGTATATTATATTTTAAAAAATAATTTTGTTCCATTAAAAATAGTGGAAAAATCTCAAATAAATGGTGGCCAGTCATAGTTTCTAAAAACAGAGAAATAAGTAAATTTCAACCTAAAATCATGATTTTTGGAAAACGTACATATCCATTTGTCAACTACCCTATTTTAAGGGATAGTTCACCCAAAAATGAAAATTCTGTCATCAGTTACTCCACCTTAAGTTGTTCCGAACCTGTATACATTTCTTTGTTCTGCTGTACACAAAGGAAGATATTTGGAAGAATGCTAGTAACCAAGCAGATCTCCCCATTGACTAACATAGTAGGACAAAAACACTGTGGTATTCAATGGGGGCGAGTTCTGCTTTTTAGTTTAAAAAGTCAAACTAATCAAAGAAATGAACAACAGTATGATACAGGAAACAGAACTAGGCTACACATGTGCAAAACCCACCCAAAACAGATACAAACATAGATAATCCCTTACAAGTAAATTATGACAGGAGTTTTTTTTTGATGGGTGAAATATTCCTTTAGTTTACCGCAATGCTGAATCACATGTGCTGCGTCTGAAATCGAATACTTCCCTAGTACTATATAGTTTGCAAAACACAGTATGTCAATGCGTATACATTGTCCATTGTATATGTGTCCGAATACATAGTACGGTAGACGAAAAGTATAACGGTTGATCTACTACTTCCGCCGAGATTCTGAAGTGTGCATTTGATGGCCACTTTACTATTTCATGAGGCCACGGGGGAGGATTTGTGAATGACGGTGTAGCAAAGCAACTGACTCAGTATGTCACATTGACAAAATTTTTATTCATAATACCCACATTCAAAACAGACCTTTTTAACGCTAGTGAAGGTAAGTTTCAAACCAAATGTAGTACCCTACTATAAAGTATGCAATTTCTGATGCAGTGGTGGACTATTAGACAAACTTTTTGTAAAAGTAAGCAGTCATGCGAATACAATGTGTTTATACATTCATTTCAGGTTTAATTCAAACTCTCCCTTCAGATACAAGCTTAGGTGTTGCTGTTGTCTTAAACACACATTCAATGTGTTACATAAACAAGCTTGTACATTCCCTGCTGCCTCCGCAGAGGAACATCCACGGTGTTGATTAGGCTTTTGGAAAACAGGATGTTTCATTAGCGCTGTTGTTGTCACCCTGTTTTTGATGCATGATTCCTATTACTGGAAGATTAAGAGCCATTTACCCTGTGAGTGCTGTGAGGTTATGAGCTGTTCTCTCTTTCTGCTTGTTCTTTGCTGTGCTCCTGTCCAGAGGCTTATGTTCCCAGCTGCCTCTGTCGCTTGGGGGCTCCACGAGTTCCTCAATGTGACTCACGCTCACTGTCAGTGGCAGTGAGACAAACAAAAGCCAGAAATGAGAGCTGATTGGATGAGTATTATTATCCTTGCATGAATCTAGATATGCAGTACCTGAGGGAAGATTAAGAGTTACATCTACATCAGTCAAGTGAAGAGTAAAGAATGAAAGTGAAAAGGAATAGAAATCAAGAACACGGGTTTTCACTGTTTATCTGTGATTGAGTTTTTAAGTAATTTCAGGACAGCATCAGAATGCTGATGGAGGGATAAATTGTACAATTTACCATTATATAATCCCTCTCCTATCTCTAAACTAACACTAACTATTTGTTTTACAGCAGGGGTCTCAAACTCAAATTGGCGGGGGGCCGTTTCTGTGATTGACACGTCATAGGAGGGCCATATTAACCTTCAAGCGCAAGAAAGCGCAACATTTCAGAAAATTTACTTTCCTTTGCATTATTTCTCATTTACTTCAAATTTCATTAGGCTTACTAAAATATTTTTATACCTATACTATAAATATTTTATTTACCATACTAAATGAAAACAGCAGTGTCTCTCTCATTGTTACAGAGTGTAATATAATTATATAATACTATTACTAATATAATACTACTAATAAACTAATATAATACTACTAATATAATACTATTAGGCTAATTGAAATAGTCTGGTGCGACTTCTCACATCCAACAAGATGCATGGAATAAAAAATCAGTAATTTAGAAACAAAACCAGCAACACATGTGGCGTGGAGTGGTCAGAAATAAACAAAAACAAAAAAACTGGAGCTATATATCAACTTTATTTTGCCAAAAAATAAAAATCTCTCATTGTTACATACATTATTAGTTTTTAACATCTAGTGGAAGTATTTTCCCTTACTTTATGTTAGCTTAAATAACATTAAAATCTTGCACTGAACAACACTGTACTGAACAAATACAATCCCTGAATACATTTGTACACTCTTCTGTTTCTTGACAGACACCTGGCAGCGCATTTGTCCAAGATGCCGTTTGAGCATCGGTAACGTTTAATGGCTGCATCGGACGCGTTTCGGTGGTTTAAATCGGCGCTCGTGACTTAAAGTCGAGTGCTTTTACTGTAATTTAGGCAAGAGCGCTCATAATAGATGCGACGCCAGCGCGGCTCATGGTTGCATAGCAACGACAGACGCCACTGGAGCGAAAGCGCATTGGAAAGGAGAATGCGGCGCGGCGCTTATGTGACGCGATATGTGAATACCCCCAGAGAACAGCGACTTTTTCTTTGCATATCAGACAGGTAGCAACTAGATAATAATAATAATAATAATAATAATTAGCGGGCCGGATTATGTTTTATTTTTGAGATCAGTTGCGGGCCGGGTAGAGGGGGTGGGCGGGCCGTAAATGGCCCGCGGGCCGGGAGTTTGAGACCACTGTTTTACAGCATAAAGAAAAACATTTCAGACACAGAAGTTTAATCACAATAATTTATTGCAAAAAAAAAGTGTTCACTGGTGGTATACAATAGTTTTGTGTGAAGTATGGAATAAAAATTGTAGTTGTTAATGCTGAAAATGTTAAATCCTGATCTGAGAAAGTTTGCATATTTCATTTAAATGCACCGAAACACGGCATGTTGCAATAAATGGCAAAGCAAGTGAGAATCAATGAGCATTTGATATCGTAAAACCTTTTTTGTAACACTGTGTGAGGTGGCAAAGTTTAGTTTTTAAAGATGTGGTCAAATTTATATTGCTGTGAATTCAGCAGAGCAGGCGTTTTCAGTTCATTCCAATGGGATCTGAGCAGCATGCTCACGCAGAGGCTTGTGGGATAGACGACTGGAGAATGCATTGATAGAGTTTGAGAGTGTCTAAAAGTTGAGAAATGCTCAGCTTTATGTACATGAGGGTAGAAATCTTGTGCTGGAGTTTTTGCTGAATTTAGATTTTACACAACAACAGTGTACTAAAAATGGAAAGTTTTGTTGTTGTTGTTGTTGTTTATACAGATGACAATGTTATCAAAACTATCCCCGTTCATACGTATCCACGAAAATGACTAAGGCTACGTCCACACGAAGCCGGAGCTTACCCTAAACCGATATTTTTTTTTCCTCGTCTCAAAAAATATCTGCGTCCACACGAAACCACCAATTCTGCCGCAGAAATGCACTTAAAGCAGCGAAGAAGACTTGGAGCATGCGCATAAACCTTGCGCGCTGAATACAAACTTTAGCAAAGCTTAGAAATAACACTTTATTTTGGTTCAGTAGCTTCTGCAGCATGAACGCAAGCATGTAGAGTCTGCTATTGCTGTTGTTGGTGCTGTTTTGTGGTGTTAGCGTGTCTGACTAGGGGTCGACACGTGGGGTGATGACATCATCGTTTCAGAAAATATACGGATTGCCCCGTCCACACGACAACGCCAAGCCGGCGTTTTCAAATTTTTCCACTCTGGGACCCGGTTTCAAAAAATACCGGTTTCACCTTTCGAAAACGCCAGATCCGTGTGGACGAAACGCCTATCCGATAAAAAATTTGTGCGGTTTCACTGAAACGCGTGTGGACGGGGCCTAAAAACGCTGTATTATACATGTCAAACCAGTAGTTGGCGATGTCACATTGTAAAGAAAGACTACGCATCTGCGCACATATGCATTCTTTTGCAGAGCACTCGGGTGTGCCTGTAGACTAAACACATAATATGCATGTGCATGTCCTCACCATTTTCACAGATTCACATTTTTGTAGTTTACAAAGAGATATCATTTTCAAAACCTTGCACTTTTGAACCCATTTCCAAAAGTTTGCATTTTAGGCCCCCTAAAACAACATTGTTATGTCAATAACCAGCAAAACACACACACACACACACACACACACAAAAAAAAACAAATCAGTTGAAAACTGTGTCGTAAACAGCCCCTAAGCTTTGTGAAAGTTTGCATCTTTCCAAGTGTAACCTAATAATATATATAAATTAAACCTCATATATATATATATATATATATATATATATATATATATATATATATATATAAATTGGCTGTGATTTAAAAACACTTGCTACAGATAGCAGTGTGAATGGCACTGAAGCAAAGTTTTGCTGTTACAGTATGATACTTTTTGGGAACAGACATTATCTTCTCTGGGTTTAACAAAATGTCTTTCAGTTTAATATCTGGGCCACCATCTGTGATGCATTGAATCTCAGGATTGCTGACTGCAATTGTGTTATTATAGTGTAATTACAGTGTAATTATACAGATTAAGAAATTTGGTCCCACTTTATATTAAGTGGCCTTAACTACTATGTACTTACATCAAAAATAAGTACAATGTACTTATTGTGTTCATATTGTATTGCAAAAAACTTTTGCTGCTATTGAGGTGGGATACGGGTAAGGTTTGGGACAGGTTTGGTGTTATGGGTAGGTTTAAGGGTGGGTTAAGGTGTAAGGGATGTGTCAATGGTGTAATTATAAATGTAATTACAGAAAATAATTACAGATGTAATTACATGCAGGTATTTTAATATAAGTACAACATGTATGTACACAATAAGTGCATTGTATCAAAGGATTAATTTAAATATAAGTACATAGTAAGGCCACCTAATATAAAGTGGGACCAGAAATTTCTCAAAAATAAATATGTCTGTGTTAATGTCTTTGCTTCCTAATCTAGTTGTCTGTTAAAACTTGCATAAATGTAAATGTAAAATGTTAATGACTAGAAGTTAGAATGGGCCTAATTATAAAATGCAATTATTGTGATTATCTTATTATTATTAGTAGGGATGATTCTAAGGTTACGTTGTTTTCTTGCTGCCATAATAACTAACTGATGAATGCAGTAGTGCTAAAATTATTCTCCAAAACATGTGTAATTACTACTTTATAACTACTGAATAATAACCACCATTTAAATATGATGCAATAGCAAACTGATGCGCAAAAAATTCATTTGAGCACTAGGTGGCAATATCTCAGGCTGTAATCTCAGGCTGTGTTTGATTAAAGATACTGGGAGAAAGCATGGAATGCTAGGAAAATGGAATGACGTCAATGGCTCTATTGGAGTCAGATTAACTCATACCACTTGGCTGATCCAAGACGATGGATGTGGCCTGCTGCTTTCTCCGAGCCAACTGCTGTTCCTTTACTGAACTCACTCCCCAAATTGGGTTACAATTGATTGTCCATGGTGCATTTCTATGCAGAGTATTTCCTCCAGCAGATACAGTGGACACACGCATTAATGAATGACTCAGTTTCACCAGTGACTAGATGATAAAAGTGCTGTTGCGTAAGTTCAAGTAATAAGCCCTCGCCCTGCGCTCTGTCCTCCCTTACCAGAATATAATGAATGTATTTGGTTACTTGGAGTTGCCATTACAGATGTTTTGATTTTCATTTTATCTTCCCTGTGAGTGTAGTGTATGAGGTATTGTCTGTGGTGATACTCCAGATCTCATATTTTGTACACAACCATTTGAAAGTTTGGGCTCGGTAAGATTTTGTAATGTTTTTTGAAAGATGTCACTCTGTTAGTATTTTGTTTTTGTTAGTCTCAGATGAGAGAGATTTTTGTCACTTTGCAAACTCCAGAAGTAATCAGAAGTTTACAAGGAGAAGTCAAACAGAATGTGTTGTCTTACACTGACCTCTAGTGGTCAGCAGCACACACCCCTTTTTCCAGTTTACAACCATTTAAATCAACAGACAATGATTCTAGAGTATGCATCTGTGGAAAGTTTGTCTTTTAAATGTAACCCAATGCAATTAGCATACAGTAAATGGCACACAACAGAGCAAGGTTTCAACTTGATTATTGAAGCCTCCAGATGTCATTTACCCCTCCAAACAGAGTGTAACACAGTTGAAAAGACATTATCTATCCAACTGATCATGTATCTTCAGTGTCCTAAGGGATATCAGACAGGGAAAAAGCAGCAGGTCTCCCTACATGCTAACGGCTAATGAGGAAGTCTGAAATTCAATTGCTAATGCATAACAAGCTCAGTTTAGAGGGAGTAGTCATCTTCAAGTGTGTCATATGCATTCATATTATATGGATGAAAGGTTTGTTTGCTGAACTTTGGCCTGTTGATACTGTACAGATGGATGTTTAGCATTAAGCTAATAGCCAAATGTTTATTTCTCATCTAAACTTTTGTCTTGTGTCATCTCTAAAACTTTTAAAAGTAGCAGCTAACACAAAAGAGTACAGTATATAAGCTTGTCAATACTTTAATAGTGATTATTTTCCTGAAATCTTTGTTAGTGGGCATTGATGTTTTACTGTGGAATAAAGCAATGCACTCTCTCTGAAGTGCATCTACCTCTATAATTACTCAGTGACCTTTCTGTACTGGAGGCTAGATAGCTTTCATCACATTGACTATTGTAATCAATGTGCACAACTCACAGTACAAACTCAACTGGACAAGGCTCTAGACTCCCCAGTGGCTGTGACAGCAGCACACGAGATCTCAGAGCTGCTCTTGAAAAAAAAAGAAGAAGCAAAAAGATGTATGCCTAATTGTACTGAATGTGCACTTGAAGTGTATATCAAATCTTAAAAGTATATTTTAAAAAACGGTACTTGCACATAATATAATGGCCCTATGAATGAAATAAAAGGTCACTTAAGTGTACTTAAATAGAGTAAAAGTTTACAAAAAAGTACATTTTTAAAAAATGCACTTGTAATGATGTCAAGTTAAATGTTTTACTTTAAATTTCATTTTAAATATTTTAATATTTTTTTGTCGTGCTTTAAAGAAGTACACTTATTTTGAGTTGACTAACATACTAAAGCACATGCAAAGTAATTGATTTTAATTTTAACTATGCTATTAAATTTTGCAGTAAATCCTAAATGTCTAAACTGCAACTTCATTTCAAATGTGTAATTACAAATATATTTAAATACATGACATACAATCTTTAATAGAAATGACATTAAAGTATATTTTAGTTTACCATAAATGCTTGTCAGTACGTTCGGCAGTGTAAGTAAGTTAAGAAATTACATAGATGTATTTAAGTCCATTACTTATATGTAACAAAAAACAATCCAAAAAAAAAAAAAAAAATCACTTTTCGCATTCAATATGAAAGGAAATTCAATAATTAACGCTCTGAAAACATCATATTCAATTTGCACTTAAGTATATTCTTTTAAAATCGTATTTCAGTGAGTACTCTTTTTTGCAGTTCTTTGTCACAAGGGAGTAACCATAACATAACTGCCTAATATGGGTAGACATTGCAAGATTTACACACTGAGTCAGACAAATGAGGAGAAAGGAAACCTTATGCATCAGTTCATGTGAATCACTAAGACAACTGACTCACTTCAGTAGACCACCAGTGATTCTTAACTGGTTTTACTTCAGCATCCAGTTTTTATATTCATTCAAATGGTGAGCAAACACAGTACCAAAAAATGGGAAAGTTTTTTAGTGTTTATTTTTTATTAACATTATTTGTTTAAATTAACTCATTAACATTAGTATAATTTTAAATTTGACATAACCCAAACAGAAATATTTACGTACACATATATGCTCATACTCTGTCTGTACTAAGTGAAAAAATAATGTCTTAGATAACCATAACCATACAAATTACAGCATTCAGAAGAAGAAATAAAAGTTCCCATGAATGTCTATTTGTTACACTGTAATTATACATTTAAGTAATATTAAGTAACTACATGTACTTACTATAAGGTTATAGGATTAGGGTTTGGTTTGGTTTAGGTCTTTAGTTGCATGTAATTATGCATATTTTATAGCTATTACTATTGTAACAACATGTAACATGTGGGTCATTGACGGATAAGGTTTTTAAAAGTGTAAAAGAAAAAAACATAATGGAGATATAATTCATTTTGAAATTGTATTAAGTGTTAACAATGAGATTATGTGGTTTTTATAATCAATTAACACTGCTTTTGTCATTATTAACCAAAATTTAGGTTTTACCGAATGACACTTTTGGTTATACTGAATGACAATATTCTCAAACAATGATAACAGGCTGATATCTAGCTAGGTAGCTAGCAAAAGGACAATCATTTTATATTTAGTACAAGTTTTTAAAATATTACAACATTTTCCATGTTTTATAAGATTTATTAATCACAAATGAAATGGCTGTGTTGGCCTTTGGACGGTTAAATCGAATGACCTTTTGACACTTCAAAATCTTTAAAATACATTTACATGTAGCAAAATATAATTAAAACCTTTTGGATTCAATAAATGTGATCTAGCTGTACTACCTTTGGATGTCATATCTTTGTTTTTTATTATTATTAAGGCCTTTGGACAAAAAAAATGATCCATCACATCATTGACCCATGTAACAATGAAACTATAATGCACTTTTTCAAAGTGATGTGCTTCTAAATACTCTAATTGCTCCTTGGTTGCTCACTGCTCTGTCCTCCATGAACCAGAAATCGATCGAGCACCATCATGAAGGATATATCAATTTACAAAACCCACTATAAGGGAAGCTTCCAAAGGAGAATGGAGAACTAGGAAACATAGGTGTATCCTTCCCTGAACCTCGGCCAAAAACATATTTCACATATCAACAGTACAGCTTGCTTTATTTAAAATATCTTGTTTAACCAGCTACATAAACATAACAGCACAGCAAGGTATTAAAGCAGTACAAAGTAATGTTTTATCACAGTATTTAAATAGACAGTTTGAATTATTTTTATTAATATAACACAAAGTACAATGATATAAATACACATTAAATATATACATTATATATTCAAAAACAGCTTTGGTTTTGAATATACTCCTTGGTTTAAAAAAAAACAATAAATAAAGGTTTGTGGTTATTAAATTTGCTTTCGTGAAAATGAAATGTTGTAAGTAACTGTAAAAGATTAACAATACAATACACTCTTTCAGTTCACTAATAATATTAAAACCAAACACATTAGTCCACAGATGTTTTTATACCTTTACAAAAGTCTTTTCAAAACATTTTAGTGCGAAATCATCAGTAATTATTGATTTGACACTTGAATATTCCACTGATTCCTCTTTCCTCGCATCTCATTCTTTCCACACCTCAGCTAAGATGGAAAGAATAGATGCGAGGGAAGGAAAACGGGATTGCACAATTAAACAAATAAGAGGTATATATGTTTCTCCTGGGAATCGAACCTCCTCCGTTTGAGTTTCTTTGTATCTTCATAATGACCTGCACACTATATGAGGTGTGAGGGGTGGGTATACAGCTCTTAGAGTCAGCGGTGTTATTCTGTTGTCTTTGGGACTGTCACCACACTTGCTAATAACAGTAACGTTTGTGAGCACAGAGGAGCTGCTCTTCCGTCTGGGATGCAAAAGACTCCAAAAAACTCCTCGAGCTTTCTTTCGGAAGTGACTCCCTACGATAACATACAAGAAAGGGTTAATTGAGCTATTGCTATACCCTAAATAAGTAGCCAGCTCATTGCCTATTTGTAATATGTGCTCCCAGAGGCACCCAGCAAGGAGATTAAAGTAGTCAAGTGTGTTAAGGAAACGCAGTAGCTGGAAGGGTGTCCAGCACAGGAGAAACACTGCGAGGACCGTCAGAACCAGATGAGCAGCCTTCCTCTCCGTCTGCACCCTCGGTTGAATCACCACACCACGATTTTTAAGTGCCTTGACCATGTGATAGGTGCAAAGCGAAATGATTGGCAGGGGAACCAGGAATCCAATCAAGTTCATCGTAATGTTCCGTTGGAGCACCCAGGCCGGATGAGGGTACACTAGGTAGCAGGCTTCCACCTCTACGACTGGAACGAAATTTACTCCTCGGAAGAGCATTGCTGGGAGGCTGAGGGTGAATCCAACCGCCCAAATCACCACGCAGATACGCCTGGCCCATTTGGGGCATCTCAGCCTACTGGGAGTCATGGGTTTGGCCAGGGCGAGGTAGCGGTCCACGCTGACTAGCACTAGGAAAAGTATGCTGCAGTAGTAGTTCATCGAGATGGCGGTGTTGACCACCTTGCAGAGCAGTTGACCAAAGTTCCACTGATAGTTTCGGGCGATAGTGACCGCCCAGAAGGGCAAACAGAGGACCATAATGAGGTCTGCAGCTGCAAGGTTGCCCAGATACACATCAGCTACGCTGCACGGCTTCCGCTGGAAACAGAACACGCAGAGGACCAGACTGTTGCCCACCACTCCCAGGATGCTGATAAGAGCCAGAAATGGAGGCTGGAGAGAAGACAGCCATATCCAGGCGACTGTTTCGTTGCAGGCGACGTTCGATGAATTTAGTTCCATTGGGACACTGTGAAAAAGATATATATATATTTTTTACTTTTAACATTTACTTTGATACAATTTTCACTCAGAGGTTATTACAAAGAAGCAGTGGTTAACATTAAATTAAACAAGAATCTTTGAAGTAGAACGACTAAAATGGTATTTTCATGTAAAAAGGATGACAGTAATCTATGGTGTAAATTTATGTTCAGGATAATCACAAATTCCTGCTGTTTATTCCTGAATTGGTGATGTTTAAAGTTACCTTCATGTTTGGCAACTAAAAAACAACTAATCCAACTCAAGGAATGAAGGCGAGTCATTTGCTGGATCTGATCCATCTGACTGAGCAAAACCTGGAAATTCCAAGTAATTTCAGTAGCTTCTGACACATTTTCGGACTATTAGCAAAATGTGTTGAATCTCAGTTTTGTATTCTGATTTATAATGTTTCATCTCCATATTAAATTCAATAACATTAAAGTCTATTTCCAACATTAGCATAACCTGTTGCTATGATTAGTGATGAAGTTATTGATGTAACTTGTGTTGTTTGAATATAACCATTATTATTAAAGTCCAGATGACTGGTAAGAATCTCACCTACCTTTCATGTTAAGTGACAGCTCCAGATTATAGATCCAGAGTCACTATCCGTTCACTTCCGATGTGTTGTCTGGCTGAATCTCCTCCAACTAGATAGTGGTGAGCTCAGACAGGCGCTCTTATAAACGCATAATGAGGCTGTCGTCACTGGAAGCCTGGATCTGTTCTAGCTTTCCATTTGTCATGCTCTGGCTGTCTTTCGCGTGAGTAAAACACTTGCACATATAACTGTTATGAAGCTGATATGAAGATAAACATTATGACTCAAGCGTGATGCTTCCTTTATAACAAATCTTCAGCTCATGACACAGCAACTGTAGATAAGCCAGATATTATGGGGGTATTCCAGAAAGATTTCACCATATGTGGTTTTCTTTTAAATGTCTTCTCGGATGCAAGTCCTTAAAAACAGTATCTGATTTTTTTTTTTTTTACAACATTCTTTTTTGTAAACCAAATAAACACAAATGTTGAGTTGGCAACACAGTAATCTTGTAAAACCCAGCAGGCCAAACACTATATAGTGCTTCTCCTTGACCCATTGAAACAGCTATTAAATTTTGAGTACTGAAAATAAAAACGGTTCAAGTCTCTACTCTTTTCCCCTCAATTCTAATGTTCACTACAAACTCAGAAATCCAATACCACCTCTGTGGTAGTGTTCTAATTTTTCACTTCAGTACTTGAAAAATATGACAATAAAGCTTAACTGTCAGCAACGGTTGAGACAAGGATCATATAGAGGCTGGATCTAAATGCAGCAGTTAATTTTAATAAACACTCAAATCAAATTAACAGACTCTCAAGAGATCAGAATACAAACACCCAGCAAAATAGCAACCATTAAAGAACAATGAGATTGGACAAAGCACACCAAACTCAAGGCTATATGCTGTATACAAAGGTTAATCAAAGCGAGGAAGCAAGAAACAGGTGGGTAAATTACTCAGACAATGAATAACCATGGAAACTAATGCAAACATTCTAAGAAAACGTGAAAACAAACGAAACAGAAAGGAAAAAAACAGGAACCAATGATACCAATGATAACTAATGAAAACTAACTAAGGCCCTGTTTACAGTAATGCGTTTGAAATGGTCGTCTTCACTGGTGTTTCCACAGCATTTCAGAAATGATCTCCGTCTACACTACACAACTGAAAACGCTTGTCACATGACCGTTCATGAACACTGGGCATGCGTGTACAAGTGTAAACAGTTGCCTCTTGCTCATGTAGGTAGCCGCGGTATTAAAAAATGTAGAGTTTAACTGTATAATGGCTGCTAAAAATGACAACAAAGCCAGCAAAGACTGCAGTTCAGTGAGTCTCCATGTTATTGTTTACATGGTCGTCAAGGACATGCAGAGCGAACAATGTGGGCAGCCATGTAGTGTAGTGCAGAGTAGTGTAAACGACAGGAGTAACTGTAGCAAAAGTGTTTTAAACAAAAACACACTAAATGGGGCTTAAAGCCGGGGACACACCTAACGATTAGCTGAAACATTCTAAGACTGAACAGAACACACATACCGATTGTTTCCTTCAACTGGAGCCGATTTTAATCGTTGACAGTCGGAGAAGAACACAAACGTTTACGATTGAGACAGCTGCTAAGCAACACACTGTGCGCGGGATCTTGAAAATGGATGTAAACAAACAGCTGGCGCTCTTTATCTGCAGCTATATTTGTGCGGAAAATAACAAAAAAAAAAAAAAAAAAAAAAAAGAGGAAAACGCGCACTTTGTTTTCAACAGAGAGAATTTGAGGTGAGTAAACTTTGGTAAATTAATCTATTTTTAGAGCTTGCACTCCGGTGGTGTCGCCGTTGTTAAGCAACGATCCTCAATGAGCTGCGATGAAACGGCCTCAATACCACAGAAGTAAATTATACTACCACAAGCTTGCACTTTCACTTTTCAAAGGGGCGCTCTTTATACTGTATATATTGTATCAAACGGCACTGATAAATAATATATATACAGACGTTAGTCATTAAATGCCCCACTATTGGCTGGTGCCCCACAGAAGTAAATCCGGTCCTGTTATACTACCACAATAGCAGCCCAGCTTCTTTCCTTATCACTTCTATTATGGTACGTTACCTCGAAGATATGTTGTAATGGCACTTTCACCGGTTGTCCAATGTGTATTTATTTCGTTTTTTGCGATCGCCGCTTGTTTAAAGGGGCAGGGCTCTCGGTTATATGCTGCCTTCTCTCTGTATATACTTTCCTTTGTATCATTTGCTCGTTAACTGATAATTTTGTATCGTTATTTTACGTATCGAGAGCACTTTGACGCGAGAGCCAGATGCGCGAGCGCAATTCTGTCCGTTCGCGCGCGGATTTCCTCTGCTCTCGCGCAAATACGCGCGCGCTATATACAGTGCTCTCTTAAACTGCCTCTCCTCTCGCTCATTGCGTGTGACTGTTTCCTGCGTGCTAGAATGTGCGCTCAAATCTCTCTGTGCTCTTGCAGAAATTAATTTCTTTTGGATTAACGTTAGTCATCAGAAGAGACGACTATCATGAAAATTTATCACTGAGAGTGAACTGCGCCTGAATTCTTTCGACAAAAATATATATTTTATTTCTTTACAATTTAATAATATTTATCAAATGTAACCTAGTCCCTATTACAGGTCAAACCCCTATTTATCTAAACAAACAAACAAAAAATGCTGTTATTGTGCATACGTTTTGTGTTGAAATTTTTTTTTAAAAAATAGGTAACATTTTACAGTTTTTATTTGACATTAGTTAATGTATTACTCGCCAATGTGCAATCATTACTGTAATTATTTATCGTTAACATTAAAAATACAGCTGTTTGTTGGTTGTTTATGGCATTTAATAATAACAAATACAACATTTGATTTTAATAACGTATTAGTAAATGGAAATTCATTAACAAATATTAATAAATGTGAAGAAGACAATTCATTATTAGTTAATGATACAGATAAATAATGTTAACGCAACCTTATTGTAAAGCTGATTTCCGCAATAGCAGCCTTAATACTTAATGTGGAGATCACATACCACCTTCTTTCTTTTGAGGTCTTATCACTACAAAAATCTAGCTCTTGTTATGCACGTAAGCAAAAGAACGTAAATGACAACGATTCGGTTATGTCTTAAACCTTTTGAAATTACAATCATAAGAATATACCTGCTTTTGCATTTGTGAAAGCATTCGTACTATATGTTTTAAACAGCTCACAAAGTGTTTTCAACAACATACAGCTACATCTGTGTTCAACATTAAATAATAATGCAAGTAGCAATAACAATTTTTCTGAATTACACTGATTTCCAATTAAAATAATACTAAATGAATGTTGAAACTAATGTTGTTACACTGTTCTGCCAGTAGGTTGACCAGTCTGTTAAAATGTATTTGATGTATCAGAATGTATTTGATGTATGAATCATTAATTCCAGACCTCAAAAGAAATTTATGTATATTGATCTCCACATTAAGTATTAAGGGAAACGATTTAACCCTTTTTTGTCTTAAACAGAAGATATTTGTTGGTAATACTTTACATAAGGTTCGTTAACATTATTTAACGCTTGTAACATTACTAATAATGAATTGCTCTTCTTTAGCATTTATTAATATTTGTTAATGTTAATTTCAACATTTACTAATACGTTATTAAAATCAAATGTTGTATTTGTTAACATTATTAAATGCACTGTGAAGTAAACAACCAACAAACAGCTGTATTTTTAATGTTAACAAAGATTAATAATTACAGTAATGTATTGCACATTGTTAGTTCATGTTAGATAATACATTAACTAATGTTAACAAATAAAAACCTTATTGTAAAATGTTACCTATTTTTAAAAAAAAAAATTCAACACAAAACGTATGACCACAATAACTTTAAGAAACATTTTTTGTTTGTTTGTTTAGATAAATAGGGGTTTGACCTGTAATGTGATGCAGTTAGACTAGGTTACATTTGATAAATATTATTAAATTGTAAAGAAATAAAATATATATTTTTGTCGAAAGAATTCCAGGCGCAGTTCACTCTCAGCCAATACGATTCCACGTAGCATTTTCATGGATGAGTCGTCTCTTCTGATTGGTTTATAACTTTTGACAGCGTTTAATCCAAAAGCAAATTAATTTCTGCAAGAGCACGGAGAGATTCGTGAGCGCACATGTGCAGTTTGAGCGCGCAGGACACGTTTGAGCACGCAGGAAACAGTTTGAGCGTGCACACGCAATATCTGAGCGAGAGGAGAGGCAGTTCATAAGAGAGCACTGTATATTTGAGCGCGCGTGTCCAGATTTGTGCGAGAGCAAAGGAAATCTGCGCGCGAGCGGACAGATTTGCGCGAGAGCAGAGGAAATCCGCGCGCGAGCGGACAGATTTGCGCTCGCGCATTACATTTGATGCTCTCGCGTCACAATAATGTGCTCTCGACATTTGACAGTAAAATAACGCTATAGAATCTTTGCGAGGAGGACTGGCAATGACTGTTTCTAAAAATTCTAAGACTAGAATCGTTAGACGCAGCACACTGCACGATTTTAAGCACCAACTGTAAACACCGACTTAACGCAACTGGCTCTGACTCGGCGCGATTGGACATGATCAGTCGTAAGTATCAAATTACACTCATAATCGGCCTTACAATCGTTAGGTGTGTCCCCGGCTTTAGGGGCCATTTACATGACACTAAAAACAAAACACTTTTTATATGTTTTGGCTGATCTTTTACACGACAATGGCGTTTTGACGGCCTGAAAATGGAAGTTTCTGAAATCGGGTTTCAGAGTGCAAGTTTTTGAAAACGATACCAATATTGTGTCCATATAAACAACAAAAACGTGCATTTTGAAACCGGTGACATCATGCTCATGCGTATTACATGTTCATTCTATAGGCACATAGTGTTTCTTCACAATGTGACATCGCCAACTACTGGCCTAGCAGCATAATACAGCTTTTTAGTAATTTTTGTGGATCAGTGTGAAAGGGGATCGTTTTGACAAAGTTGATGCAAAAAAAGCAAAAGAAAAAAAAAGCAAATAAACACAAATGTTGAGTTGGCAACACAGTAATCTTGTAAAACCCAGCAGGCCAAACAATATAAAGTGCTTCTCCTTGACCCATTGAAACAGCTAATAAATTTTGAGTACTGAAAATAAAAATGGTTCAAGTCTCTACTCTTTTCCCCTCAATTCTAATGTTCACTACAAACTCAGAAATCCAATACCACCTCTGTGGTAGTGTGCTAATTTTTCACTTCAGTACTTGAAAAATATGACAATAAAGCTTAACTGTCAGCAACGGTTGAGACAAGGATCATATAGAGGCTGGATCTAAATGCAGCAGTTAATTTTAATAAACACTCAAATCAAATTAACAGACTCTCAAGAGATCAGAATACAAACACCCAGCAAAATAACAACCATTAAACAACAATGAGATTGGACAAAGCAGACTTCAAACTCAGGGGTATATACTGTATACAAAGGTTAATCAAAGCGAGGAAGCAAGAAACAGGTGGGTAAATTACTCAGACAACGAATAACCATGGAAACTAATGCAAACATTTTAAGAAACAAAGGGGAAAAAAAAAGAATAAAACAGGAACCAATGATACCAATGATAACTAATGATAACTAACTAAGGCCCTGTTTACACTAGTGCATTTGAAATGATCGTCTACACTGGTGTTTCCACAGCATTTCAGAAACGATCTCCGTCTACACTACACAACCGAAAACGCTTGTCACATGACCGTTCATGAACACTGGGCATGCACATACAAGTGTAAACAGTTGCCTATTGCGCATGTAGCTAGACGCGATATTAAAAAATGCAGTTTAACTGCACAATGTCTACACAATGACAACAAAGCCAGCAAAGACTGCAGTTCAGTCTCCATGTTATTGTTTACACGGTCATCAAGGACATGCAGAACGAAGAATGTGGACAGGAGTAACTGTAGCAAAAGTTATGCGTTTTAAATGAAAACACTCTAAATGGGGCCTAAGGGGCCATTTACACGACACTAAAAACAAATCACTTTTTATGTATTTTGGCTGATCATTTGCACGACAACACAGATTTCAAAAGTTTTTGAAATCGGGTTTCAGAGTGCAAGTTTTTGAAAATGATACCAATATTGTGTCCATGTAAACAACAAAAATGTGCATTTTGAAACCGGTGACATCATGCTCATGCGTATTACATGTTCAGTTTATTCACCTTATTTTCCACGACAACAAGGGTGGCACCATTACATTTGTTTTGTCATCTTACTTCCGGCTGAGGGTCCTAAGCTAGTAGTCGCTAGCAGTAATCCTATAGCTGTAATGGTAGATGAGTATTATATGCTCAGTAAGGGGCTGCCACAACAATTAGATTAAGAATAGAGAACAATTGCATCAACGATGTTACGAATACAATGTGAAGCGGTTGGAGTGTTGCACCACCTTAAGACGAGGAGCCAAGGGCGTAGATTTGGTTTCAACTTTGGGGGGGGGTTGAACGTTGGTATGGTTGTGTTGTATTGAGGGGGTTGTAACTGATGGCTTTGAATATTGGGGGGGTTACCTCCCCCCCACAAACTACGCCCCTGCAAGGAGCACCTGAGGCAATGGCTAAAGCGCTAAACTTGAAGTGCCCACCCAAGCGCCCCCATTGAGAAACTCTAGTCTAGGCATGTAGTGTTTCTTCACAAAGTGACATCGCCAACTACTGGCGATCAATAACAACAATCACAATAATCATAATTATTATGATTATCATAATAATTGTATTTATTTATGTATTTGTGATCAGTGCTCAGCAAAATGGCAGGCTTACTTTCTCTACTCAACTATTCATAAAAGCAGGTCACGCAGACAGTCCGTGCCATAATAAGCACTTCCAGCTCTCACCTGAGATGGATTGCTTAATTAAAACTGGTGGCGGCAAGACTTTGGTGGGAGGCTCAGAGGAGGTCATGGGTAGGGGTGGGCACGAAGCCATCTGTATCTGTTATCTGGATACCCTGTCAAGGCAACCGCCACTGTTTATAGTTCCAAACTGTAGAAAGTCTAGTGAAATAATGCTTTTCTGTCGTCACTACGATGGTTTTCTGTCTGTATTCTTCTGAACACCCGGACAGTGAACACTCGAAGCAGAGTTTATAAAGTCAAATATTGTTTCTTCAAGAATTCATGACATTTCATGATCTAAACAGAGCTGGTGCATTAAGAGGAAATGATGAAGAACGGGTGTTTCAGCTCTGTTTAGATCATGTCATCTAGACTTTTTAAGAAAAATATTATTTGACTATACAAACTCCTTCACTTATTCACTGTTCGAGTATACAGAAGAATACAGACAGAAAGAGAGAGAATGAAAGAGCCAAAACTGATTTCTTGCCCTGAGCAATCTAGGTCATAGCTATTACTGTATTTCATATTTCTAAACAATTTATGAAAGAATGCACAAGATAAAAATCCTACAGCTGTTTAAATTTTCCTACTGCTTTCAACAATCTCCTGAAAGTTACTGGATAGTGTCATGCAGTTGCTAAATGTCTGGTATGTGGTTAATGCAGCAGCGTCAGACAGCGTGAAATGGTGAACCTGAATAGCAAGAGGCCCACAGAAGGGCTATTTTGCAAATCAATATTACTATGGTAACATGACATAGTATTACATAACTGCTAGTTCCGGTCTATAGTTGACTGGCCCAAACTGAGATGCTTCACTTCCACTTCAATGGCCTGCATTCACCATATTTACAGTGCTCATGTATATATATATACAGCACATACATATACAATTGACAGTCAAGATAATTTTTTTATATATATATAAATTTGGACTTCAAAGATCTTATTGGAGAATTGAAAATGTTTAAATAAGCTTCATATTGTCACCATTATGTTCAGTTCTAGAACTTTCAGTTTGTTGTCACTCCTGTCTCGTGTTCCCTGTTCCACATTGCCGCCACTCATCAGTCGCCATGGACACTAACGATCCTCACAGCTGTTCATCTTTTACTTTTGTGTATTTAAGTTTCTGCCTGAGTTCAGTTCTTTGTTCAATCTCATCAAGGCTATGTGTATGTGTTGCTGCCTGTTTGCTTGTTCTGTTGGATCTTTATATAGTCAACTACATTTTGGCTTGTGCTATGTCTTCCTTGCAGCCACACGTGACGCATATGTTATATAAATGTAGACCAAATGCAGTAGCTGTATCAAGCAGTACACCTTCTGTATCCACAGCCTAAATTTTGATTTATAATATTAATGTCTTGACTAATTTTATTAATGCTTGATTTAAACAATATTTGCTATTACATTGATTATGTTGATTTGTTAATATGATAATCATTATTTAGTATTATTTTGGTTACACTTGATTTCAATGGTCCAATTTAGACATTCTAACTATAAGCAATTTTGCAACTACATGTGAACTAACTCTCAGAGTAGAAGGAGACTGTTAGTTTATGGTTCCGGTAAGGACAAACCCGATTCCAAACAAGTTTTGACACTGTACAAATTGTGAATAAAAACAGAATGCAATGATGTGGAAGTTTCAAATTTCAATATTTTATTCAGAATACAACATAGATGACATATCAAATGTTTAAACTTAGAAAATGTATCATTTTAAGGGAAAAATAAGTTGATTTTAAATTTCATGGCATTAACACATCTCAAAAAAGTTGGGACAAGGCCATGTTTACCACTGTGTGGCATTCCCTCTTCTTTTTATAACAGTCTGGGGACTGAGGAGACAAGTTGCTCAAATTTAGGAATAGGAATGTTGTCCCATTCTTGTCTAATACAGGCTTCTAGTTGTTCAACTGTCTTAGGTCTTCTTTGTCTCATCTCCCTCTTTATGATGCGCCAAATGTTTTCTATGGGTGAAAGATCTGGACTGCAGGCTGGCCATTTCAGTACCCGGATCCTTCTACGCAGCTATGATGTTGTAATTGATGCAGTATGTGGTCTGGCATTGTCATGTTGGAAAATGCAAGGTCTTCCCTGAAAGAGACGACATCTGGATGGGAGCATATGTTGTTCTAGAACTTACCTTGATATACCTTTCAGCATTGATGGCACCTTTCCAGATGTGTAAGCTGCCCATGCCACACGCACTCATGCAACCCCATACCATCAGAGATACAGGCTTCTGAACTGAGCACTGATAACAACTTGGGTTGTCCTTGTCCTCTTTAGTCCGGATGACATGGCGTCCCAGTTTTCCAAAAAGAACTTCAAATTTTGATTCGTCTGACCACAGAACAGTTTTCAACTTTGCCACAGTCCATTTTAAATGAGCCTTGGCCCAGAGAAAACGCCTGCGCTTCTGGATCGTGTTTAGATATGGCTTCTTTTTTGACCTATAGAGTTTTAGCCAGCAACGGTGAATGGCACGGTGGATTCCTGTATGTGATGCAGTGCCGTCTAAGGGCCCGAAGATCACGGGCATCCAGTATGGTTTTCCGGCCTTGACCCTTACGCAGAGATTGTTCCATATTCTCTGAATCTTTGGATGATATTATGCACTGTAGATGATGATAACTTCAAACTCTTTGCAATTTTTCTCTGAGAAACTTCTTTCTGATATTGCTCCATTATTGTTCGCCGCAGCATTGGGGGAATTGGTGATCCTCTGCCCATCTTGACTTCTGAAAGACACTGCCACTCTGAGAGGCTCTTTTTATACCCAATCATGTTGCCAATTGACCTAATAAGTTGCAAATTGGTCCTCCAGCTGTTCCTTATATGTACATTTAACTTTTTCGGCCTCTTATTGCTACCTGTCCCAACTTTTTTGGAATGTGTAGCTCTCATGAAATCCAAAATGAGCCAATATTTGGCATGACATTTCAAAATGTCTCACTTTGAACATTTGATATGTTATCTATATTCTATTGTGAATAAAATATAAGTTTATAAGATTTGTAAATTATTGCATTCCTTTTTTATTCACAATTTGTACAGTGTCCCAACTTTTTTGGAATCTGGTTTGTATAATAAGTTGACATGTAGTTGCAAATTTACTTGTAGTTAGCAGAATGTCTAAAATGGTCCATCGAAATAAAGTGTTACCATTATATTAGTGTTAAAGGGGACTTCGGATGCCCATTTTTTTCAAGATGTAATTTAAGTCTCAGGTGTCCCCAGAATATGTGTGAAGTTTCAGCTTAAAATACCTCACAGATCATTTATTATACCATGTTATAAATACCCATTTTTGAGTGCATGCAAAATTATGCTGTTTTCATGCATGTCTTAAAATACAAATGAGCTGCTGCTCCCCGCCTCTTTTCCAGGAAGTGCTTCCTTCAACAGGTCCTGATACTCTGCCAAATATTAACATAACATTTGCTTTGTTTTGATTATCACTTATATCGTGAACACGCTCAAGCACATTGCAGTTCTTCTTCATCATGAAAGTTTTTTATCTGTTTGCATTTTAACACTCAGGTGTCGGCCGTCGTGGGTTTTTTCTTACCAGTGCGAAAGAGACTCAAAATACTCCATCAATTTTGGACATACAATTAAGAGTTATACACCATTCTAATCTGGGAAATGTCTTCTTTTATTTGTGTACACTCAGAGTAAAAACAAAATGTTGTGCTTTTTGCAAACTAAAGAAAACTAACATGATGTGTGATCTGTCGTCTCCCTCTGAACGAAGTCCATTCTGATAGTTCTCAGAAAATTAACTGTAACCTAGTGAATACTAATCACACAAACATGAGACTTATGTCTAAAGAAACATTGAAATGTCAGGTTTTGAATCATGTAAGTCAAATCGAAAAACAAACAATCTCTGTTTATGTAACCTGTTTGAAATATAGAGAGATGTCAGTTGTTCGCAAGTCATCTCATTATCCACTAATGCGGCCACGCCCACGGACCGCGCACAGCATTCAAACGCAAATTCTGAGGCGATCAATGCAACAGAGTGAAGGCCTGCATCAGCTCGAAAAAAATTTATCAAGCTTAGTCAGATTCATGTACTTTTCATCGTTTTGAGATGCGGTGAGGAATAATTCTAAAAGGATTTACCTCAGAGGAAGAGCATGACTGGTTTCAATTCCATTTCGAGGATCAACTTGATCAAGCTGAGGATTGTGAATGTTAAGTTTTTTTTATTCCTAAATTCTTTATTCTAATCATGATATAGACTAGTGTATGTCAATTTTAAGATGCAAAAAGACTGTTTAAATATGAATCCTGCATGTTCTGTGTCTCTGTGTGAATGATTCTGGCAGATGCGTGGTTTCGTTCAGCTACATTAGTAAACATGACTTATTTTCTTTTCCCAAAAAAATATTGCTATGCTGAGATGAGTGAAATTGACTGAAATATGTAATAAATACTGAAATAAAATGTGTTAGCTACATATTAAACTGCACATTAACATTTATAGGCTCTATAATATAACAAAGATACATAAAATGTCATAGCAATATGAATATTTAGACAAATTTTCTTTGGCCTGTTTTGGACAGATTATGAATGGTTTATTGTAAAATAGCCTATATAGTGCCACATCAATGAAGCTTTTGTTCGCAAGGAATGATGAAAGATTTCCATCACAGAAATAAATGATATTTTAAAGTATATTCAAATAGAAAACCATTATTTTAAATTTTAATAATATTTCACAGTATTGCTGTTTTTCTGTATTTTTGATCACCGGTACTGTAATTTAAAATATAATAGGCTTATACAAAATTTTCTTCACATGATGTGCAATAATATGTGCATGCATGAGATCACAAAAATCATGTTTTCTGTTAAGAGTGGACATTATATTAACATTAATACAGTAGCTGATATGATCCTGTTATCAGAGTGCTCACAGAGGTGTTTATATTTTATCTCACATATTTGAGAATCATAGTGACCAAATATTGGCCCACACTGGACTGCATGCATATGATACTGAGATCACTGACTGGAAGCAGGAATTTTTTCCCCCCTTTTTTTTTCTCCAGTGCACCAAACACCAAATGCCAGGTATGTGATGTTCACTTATATCTTTGAACGGGATTTATTTCCAGGTATAACTGTGTACTCAAAATGTGTCTTTGACTCTCATTTATATAGTTAACTATATTCTAAATAAACATATATATATATAGTCATTGCATTCTTTCTTAGTTCACTCAGTCACATTCCTGACTGAATTGCTCATTATGCAGCTCATTAGGGGCAGGGTCTTAATCTCCTCAGGTGTGAATCACAGCATTATTCATGAAGATTTATGCCTCCCCGCATGTGGCCTGTCTAAACAAAAAGTGTCTTCGAAATTTAAAATCAACACATCATGTGTCCGAGAAGGCAGAATGATTTCAACATCACTTTGAAACAAAAAGTCTAGACTAAAATATACAGTTCCCAAAACTCTTGTGAAAAAATGTTTAGTATGTGTTTTGAGGCCTTATTTCAGTTACTTTTTTTTTTTTTTCAAAAACCATGCATATATGTAATTCCCCCAAACATACAAACATGTACATACTTGTTTCTCACATATTATTATCTAATGAGACTTTTGTCATTTATATGTTTATAAGCAACTTAAAAAAACACAAATGTCAGGGCATGTCAAAACTACTCCAGGCCCCCAAATCAGTTTAAACTTCTAATTTATCATTTTTGAGCACACACATCTAAAGCACATGCACAGAAAGCTGGCTGTAAGACGGCATGTCTTGTGAGTATTAAACTAACTTCTTTGTCATGTCTTAATTTTGTGTTTAAAATGCCAAATACACAGAAGGTTATGTCAAAAACACACAAAGTTCACAAACACAGTCAGTTATGTCTGTGAACGTACTGTGGCGCATTCCCTTCTAAAACAAAAGTAATCCACTGTGTCTTCAGCGGCTCAGATGTCGGGAGTAAACGAAGACTGTTATGTTCACTCTTACATTCTTACACTCTTACACTTTTTACACTCCAACAACAAAACACCTCAATCACGTACAAGACAATCTTGTTGCTACTGCTGCTCCATTGATATATTGCCGGACAGTGTACAACTGGCTGAGGGCGAAAACTATGCTAATACAGGACAGTCCTTTAGCGGTTGTGGGCGGGGCCAAAATCAAAACAACTTGATAATTGAAACTGTTTAGGTTTTTTGGGGATTAAAAATGAGTGAATGGATTTTTGTAGGGTGGATGTGTCCACACACTGCTAAGACACATTTATATGCAAACACCATGTAAAAGTGAATTTTGTATCCAATGTTTAAACAGTAATATTTATTTTTTTTTTTTTTACCTTCTCAATTTTTTCAGACTCTTTGTTGGCTTATGTGTGAAAAAAAAAAAAAAAAAAAAAGCTGCAAATAACATGCCCTTTTTTAAAACAGTTATATTCTGGGCATCATCCTTTGTTTGACTTATATAAACAGAAGACATATGTTAGTTATTAGCTATTTAATAAAGCAATTTAAACAGAGCTGATCAGCCTGATATGTATGAGCACTGTAAATTGATGTGCCATATTATTCCACAAAGACCAGCAATATCCGTTCAGGACAATCTGAGACTGACTGGACAGTCTGAGTTATTCCTCAAGAGACCAATCAGTAGAGTCAACAGTCTCCAAATCATCAGATATTACTGTCCAGAGCATGGAAAACATGGCACAGGAGCACATAAGATGACATTTCATACATCTGCAACATTGGAAATTTCTCTAAAACAAATAAAGAAGATCCAGGCTTGGTGTGGCATATCTAATTATATGGTTTATTTTGAGGCTCAATGTCATCATACTTTCTTGGGAAAACAAGGGAACACCGTGCATGGAAACAACATGGGAAGGTACAGTAGATTATGTGAGGTTCACTTGTGTTCGCAGCTCTTTATTTTTTCATAGCTGCCAAGCTAATATTCTATATATGCAGTTTCATTTTTGTTATTTAATTGCTAACTTTGTTATAAATTATAATGTTTAACTTTTGATAATTTCATATTTCAAATAAAGGTATTCTCAAATCATTGTCAATAATCAGCAGGTTCCCTTTATCTGTAACATGCAGGGGCGCAGGAGACATTTTCAAAGTGAGGGGAACAAACTGTAAGTAAAAGCCCAGATAGTAAGGCTCACCGTCGGACCATCATTATATATTAAACTTGCCTGATCATTAACCTCCTTTTGGAGATTTCCTCCTGGATTTGGCCTACCCAAATTGAAAAGCTTCCTATACCCACATACAGTGGTCTAAATGCAAAATCTTGGTGTCATTTTACAGGAAACCCTTTGAAGTTACATAAACTGCTGAAAGTGATAAAAATTATAGTATATATAGTCTGTGCTGTAATAAACCCACCCAAAATAGAGGAGGTTTTTTTTTTTTTTACAAATTCTATTTTGAAAGTGTATAACTCAGGCCCTGTGCTCTAGCACCCTGAAAACAGATTTGCTTTTTTCCTCTAGATTTCAGCAAATACTGGAAAAAAGAATTTTGTATGCAATCATGTTGTATGCAAGAGTTATTCAAATGCACCTGAAGGGAAGAATATTACCTTTTTTTAATGTAATTTCTAAAGTCTCCCCATACCCATATACAGTGGTATAAATGCAATATCCTAGTGTCATTTTACAGAAAACCCTTTAAAATTACAAAAAACAATTGTAATGTGTTTGTTCACTGCTCACTGATGTGTGTATGCACTTGGATGGGATAAATGCAGACCACAAATTCCGAGTATGGGACAACATATGGCTACATGTCACATCACTCACTCACTCACATATACATACCAAATGCAGTCCTCTTCCCTCCAGTGCGTCCTCTGCAATGCGTCGCAGGCCGAGGCAATCATCACTTTAGCTTTCAGTTTCGCTTTCAAAGATCTCTTTTATCAACGCCATTGATGCTTTTCCCTTTCTAGATCTAATTATCAAAAATCAAAACAGTCCATAAACTATAAATCCACAAGAAAACTTCAGTCAAACCAGCTCGTGCGCGTCACCTGGAACTACTCTGAGAGATCAGCCTCCTGACCTTGAAGTGTCAAATTTCTCGGTTTCTGAATGGATGGTTGCCTTGATTGACATGTCACGGCAGAGCTGAGTTCCGGGCATGATTTATATACCATCGTCATCCTCAAAAAATGCTAGCACGCTTTGATCGATTGTCTCATTTGAAAAAAAAATAAAAATAGCTAAAAGATGATATACAGTTTGTAGCTGTTTCTGGCTGGTTGAAACAGTCATCGGAGTTGGAATGTGATCAAATGTCATCGTAATTTATTTTCTCCTTGTCACTAAAAGATGTCTGAAATAAATATTTTAAAACTTAACATTGGTGTATAGCTTGAATTACAATGAATGTGATGATCATAAACGTACTCCACATGGCCCCGGGGGTTAATAAAGGCCTTTTGGAGTGAAGCGATGTGTTTTTGTAAGAAATATATCCATATTTAACGTTATAAAGATAAATGACTAGCTTTCGCCAGACAGCCTTCCGTATTCAACTTAACCCTTGTGCATTAAAAAAAAAAAGTTACACATAGGTGCAAAATGGACAATGTCCAAAAACTGTCATAAAAATATGATTTATTAATATTTTTTTCCACTTTCATCTGTTCTATCCATAGATACCAAACATTCATTAATTTTAAGAACTGTAACCCTTTAAATTCTGGTTTGTTTACATAATGCCATAGGTGTTTTTTTTTATGAAAAAAAAAAAAAAATTGTAGTTTATTTTCATAAACTAAATGCTAAGTAGATTTTTTTTTTCTTTGCTTATTAGATTCTTGGGTGTGTCAATGAAGAACAACAACATTCATTTTGAGGCATTTATATTTTTTATGTAGTGTCAGATTTTTTACAAAAACTAACACTTAGGTTCATAATGGACAAAAATGTCCATGCCAAAAAATATTATAATAATATTCTATTGTCATAGAAATATTATATATTAATATTTTTTTCCACTTTCACTGACTGTTTTTTTTTTTTATCAGCATCTCTTCTATTCATAATTACCAAACATTCATTCATTTTCAGAATTTTAATGCTTTATGAATCGATTTCTTTACATCCTCAGCTTCTAATGCACCTGTGTGCTCACTGTCAGTGGGCAACACTAGCTCATCTGCTGAGTAACGTCTCTTCATCTTGCAAACAATGAAATGATCAACCCCTCAAGCACCACATATTTATAGGTTTGGCTGTGAGGACACCTGTGTGAACTCAAACTTTGTATAAAATCTACCAGACTAAACAATCAGCATTTTCTTGTGGTGAAAACCAAAACAATGTGTTTAGGGGCTTCTGAACTTCTACTTCAAATTCAAGCGTACCTTTTATCTCTGTCCAATAACAATAACAAGTGAAAAAGTGCAATCAAGGGTTAAGATGTGTGTTTGGGTGAAATAGAAAAACTCATTAACCTTCTTTGACCTTTTTCATAGTTTTCACATGG
This sequence comes from Megalobrama amblycephala, assembly GCF_018812025.1. Lineage (NCBI taxonomy): Eukaryota > Metazoa > Chordata > Actinopteri > Cypriniformes > Xenocyprididae > Megalobrama > Megalobrama amblycephala. The sequence goes on from NC_063054.1 coordinate 6,650,824, forward strand.
CCCTATGACCCTGCCAAGGGTGTGACTCATACATGGAGTGGGATTTTTGATTGCCAGTACAATATAATTTCTTTCAAACTAATTACACACATTACATTTTCAGTAAACACATGCAAACTACACTCTAACATCCTTACCAACATACCCACACAATTATAGCTGCATTATTTTCCCAATTGACTCTGTAATAGACTATAATATGCATAAGCAGAAAACACAAATAAAGCGAGTATTTCTTTTATATGCCATATTTGAAAATATGGCACAATCTAGTAAAAATGTAAAATTTGAAGCCTTGCCAATAGAATGAATGCCTATTTGCAAATATTGTATCATTTTATAGTCAAATGGCCCTGGGTTAAAAAATTGCAGGTTTAATGGGTTTCAATGTGGACATTTTTGACCTTAAGGTCCTGAGTGTGAGTATTTTTTGTACGGAGGGTAAAATTGATTTTTTGAAGGAAATGAGGGTAAAATATTAAAATTCCAATAAAAATAAACACCTGAGCCAAAATTCATGTAGTTGGCATTAACAAAGGCACACTTATAACAAAAAACAAAACTGAAATGGACAAAAATGTCCATGAGGTTGCACAAGGGTTAAGGAGAAAGTGTAACGCCTCTCGCAGTTCAAAAGCTTATATGCTACGCACTACGTCTTCCGTATTCAACTTACGAAACAAGTGTAACTGACACGACTTATATGGATAAATATGGGTATTTTTCTAACAAAAACACATCGCTTCACTTCAGAAGGCCTTTATTAACCCCCAGAGCCGTGTGGGGTACGTTTATGATGGATCGATGCACTTTTTTGAGTTTCAAACAGGTGGTTTCCGTGCACTGCCATTATAAAGCTTAGGAGCATCAGGGTGATTATTAATTTAACTCTGATTGTATTTGTCTGAAAGAATAAGTCATACACCTAGAATGGCTTAAGGGTGAGTAGATCATGAGGTAATTTTCATTTTAAAGTGAACTAGTCCTTTAAAAATTAAGATTACCCCAGAATGAATTGCATTGCTAGCCCACCCTTACGCACAATAACAATCATAAATGCTGACCACAACATATTTTCTTACTGAAAATTATACATTTTAGTAAAACCAGCAAAATGTAATTTAATTGTATTGTCATATGACATAGCTATGCACGAATACACATTAAACAAATGTAGCCAATGTGAATACATCAATTTTCAGTTAAGCAATGAATTAATGCATGAATTAATTAAATTATTATGTTTTATTTACTGACAACAATAGGAAACATGAATAAAAATGAGTAAATGAGTAAATAAAAGTAACCATCACAATAAATGAATACATATACAAACCAACAACACATGAAGCAAAGCTTTATTCAAATTTATTCTAACAAACTATCACAAATTTACAGGCGGTGAACCCCACATCCTGCTGCCATCTCAACACAGCTGTGCCAATTCTGTGGCTTTATTTTGTATATCTTTATGAAGCAGCTGACCACCGTGCCCACCTTCACCTGTCTTTGCTTTTCATCATGTCCCTCATTGCATATCCAAATTAGCAAATAGCTAGAGGTTCCAGCTTCACAATCTCTCTCTTCTCAATATGGACATTGTTGAGCCAGAGGATGAGGAACACCCCCCATTATCATCAGCTTGTTTGTAGAGACTCCAAGACCAGAAATAGATGGGTCAGATAAGGAATACATCTAAACTCTGCACTGCTGGTGTGCCTCCAGGAACAGGGTTCTGCTGTAGGTCACCATCAATCCGTACAAACTACTGCCTCTTATCACCATCAGGGGGAGGACAGCATGCTCTGCTTTACTTCTCTCCTTGCACACATTCTCTTTAAAGTTGACATGAAACAGAAGTTGGGATAGTATTTTATCCCTATATTGTTTTCTTCCCTATCTGAGTGAAATTACTTCTCGAACAAGAAAAAAGTAGGGTGGGACTTGATTTTGTCCATTGAAAATTGAATGGATGGTTGTGGTTTGCTATTGCTGTGATCTTATGTGAGTGACAGGTTGTCCCACCCTTACGCCAGTAAACACATAATCAGAGAAGAGATGTAGGAGGGGAAGTTATTTTGATTAAAGTTTACAAAAGCACATGATGTGCACAGATAAATCATAATAAATACAGCAATATTCCATAAAATATAAGAACTGTCACTTTTGATTTCACGTTGACTTTAATGCCTTTTTATATAAGATAGCAGCATCTCCAATGTGATCTAAGGCTGGAAAATAAATAGATAGACTGACCCAACTTTGAGGTGAAAAAAACAAAACAAAAAGATGCTGAAAAGAAACATTTTGATCCTACCACAATCATTTCATGCAATTATTTCTCCTTTGAGGCCTAAAACTTGCACAGTTTTAAAAATAGACTATATATTGTCTCTGTCATCAGTCACACATTTTGTTATTTCTAAATATTTACAGATGGTTGACCTATGTAATATTTTCCCAAACTGTCTATTTTGTTTTTGTGATCTTCAGGGTGCAAGTGTTCTAATTTGGGGGTGTTGAGTGTACATCATTGGTGTCGTCTTCCCCTAAGGCCCTTGACACAACCCTGAAAACCAAGTTAAACACACAAACACATTCTCTACAATAATCCTCCTGGCTGTTTCAGTCCAAGAACTCTCTGTAGATACACCCACACATCACTGACTCACACACACACACACACACACACACACACACACACACACACACACACACACACACACACACACACACACACACACACACACACACAAAGCATGAATTAATCCTCTTGCTTCATTGAGATTGACTTATATGCCTTTATGTCTGGGTTCCATCCCATATCTTAAGCAATTACAAATTATTTAATTTATCTATTAATTTATGCAAAAATACATTGAAATGCTAAATTCATACATACTGTGCAATGACTTGAAATGACCTCTTCTATGATGAACATAAAACATTTTGTAAAATTATGTTTAAATAAGTTTTTAGGCTCCACTAGTTATGTTGTATTGTCTTAACAGTTACAGTTTTTTATAGACGCTAGGACACATTTCTCAATACTTAGGTCATTTTTGCAAAACTCTTCACACAGTTCTCCTAACCAACTTTCAGCTTGGCAAAGCAGTTCATTTCACTTCCAAAATGCACTACAACTACCAAAACACTTCATTCAGGTCTCAAATCAACTCATTCTTCCAGAACACTAGCAAAGGTTGACAGCCGACAAACACACTTTGTCACCCACAAAACAATGACCTAAAAAACACTAACAACATGTAGCATTATACAGTGTTTTCTTGTGTAAAACAAGGACATATCTCTGTTTATAATTCACTGCAATATATGTTGCTGGAATGAATCAGACATGATGCAGAATTCACCAATATTTTATGTCGTTTATTTATTTTTATTTTTTTGCAATGAGTAATTCCAAAATACAAGAATTTGTATACACACCATCCACTGATACAGATACAATTCAATTGTTTTTATAGCATTTAATTTTAAGATTTAAAATATATTCCATTAAAATATTACTGTAGGAATGTAGCAAATTGCTCTTATTCAGTTTTGTATTATGTTATTGTTTTGAACATAAGTTTAACAGTTTTGAAAACAGTATGTAAGCATGTGCAAATTGGCCTGTACGTACAAAGAGTTTTGGCAGTTGTTGTGTCTGAGTAAAAAAAGAATTCATGAAATTTGAGAGATGTGGTCATTGAATGCATTTTGTGCCAAAGCAACGATAATTGATCCTCAGTTTAGCCCACATAGACTTCTGTTGTGCTCACTGTGTGAAGAGTTTTGCAAAAGTGACCTAAGTATTGAGAAATGTGTCCTAGCGTCTGTAAAAAACTGTAATAGAGTTTTATAAGATTGCAAAAAGCTGGCCGATTGTGTACCATTTGTGATGCTAGCATTACTTTATCTTGTGGTCAGTTTAATTAAATGCAATGTTTTATCTCTGTTATTCTGAAATTTTAGCATAGCCCTAATGTTTGTGCATCCCCCCCCCCCCCCCCCACTCACACAATTACAACAAGATGTAACATAATGTTTGTGTGTGCGGGACTGCAGGACTGGAACACACACGTTGCGTAAGTGGGTGATAATAGTCAGAAATTCAGGGGAAGCGGGATGAAGAAAACAGTCCCACGCAGCAGGGCTCTAATATGAACTGTGCCAAGGTCAATAAGTCACACACAGAATATGATAATGCTAGGGCAGGACCTAGCATTTTGGGGGCCCTAAACAGATATTTAGATTTTAACACGTAACTGGCACAAGAAAACTTTATATTATAAGTTATTATTGCCAAAGTCTGAACCCCTGGCATGGGGCCCTCTGGTGGCCACTATGTAACCTCTTGTGTTGCTTATTATCAGTCAGAGAAATTTTACCAATTGAAAATAATGCATAATGAAACTTTTTTTTTTTTTTTACAATGTGATATTTTATTTATAGAGATTGTTTGAAGCATGTTAAGGTTACCAAGACCCCAATTCAATGCTTAATATATCTTAATATCCCATATCTCAAAGCGTTTTTATTTATTTATTTATTTATTTTTACTCATTTAGCCTCTTTCTCACTGTGAAGACATGAGAACAGACTCATCCTGACCCAAGGTCCGTTAGAGCTCCAAGAAGTGGGTGTTTTGACCCTTGAGATTCCAGAGTTTCATCTCCCACCAGTTTGTTTAAGGGAGCATCTCGACCATCTTGAAGTTGAAGGAAATTAGATGCGGATGAATTGCCATCTGAGTGTCTCTATGGTAACAGCCACACAGGAGACCCAGTGCATGAGAGGTGCCGCTTGTTTTCCTGCCTTTTTGCAGCTGTGGACTCACGGATGTTGCTTTCAGTCAACATCAAAGTGACGAGGCTTATGTTGATGCATCCAAGGGTATACAACACCTAAAGGAAGTACAGTGTTCCAGATGTGATATTTGACAGCAGCGTTTTGTCACAGAAGGTGCCGATGGACTCAAAAATGTTGTTTATGCAAAGTCCACACGCCTGCCAGAAATTTCTTACAGGGTTTGTTGATAGGAAACAGTGTGCAATAAAAATTTATTCTGCAAACAGAGACCATTAAAGTGCATTTATGAGTTTAATATTAGAAAAGTTGCATAATTATTTCCATAAACTCTCTTCTTGTGTCCAGTAATGGACTCTAGCCTTTTCCCGTCTACATACCATGAAAGTGTGTGTGGGGGGTGGGGGGAGGGGGGGAGGAATGAACACAGGGGAAATGAACACAGGGGAAGAAATTAAAAGTCAAAAACAATAGTCACATAAATCTCCATATAAAATTCACCATTCTATAACCAAACAGTTTATTAAATACCATAAAATGATTTGTTTTGCAATTTTTGGTCCCACTTTATATTAGGTGGCCTTAACTACTATGTACTTACATTTAAATTAATCATTTGATACAATGCACTTATTGTGTACATACATGTTTTTACATTGTATTTATAGACTGCCTGGCTAAAAAAAAAAGAAAAAAAGATGCTGTTTGGATTTTAATATATGTAAATACTTAATCTATGAATGCATCATTATTACAGTGATTATCATGTTTCTAGCATGTTATATGTTTGGCAACAGTTCTTTTAACCCTTAAAGATGGAGTGTGTAGCTTTTCATTTCTTAAACAACCATGTAGGAAAACACATCATGGCCATATTCCAGGAAGACAATATCAAGATTCACCAGGGTTAAAATTGTGAAAGAATGGTTCAGAGAGCATGAAGAATCATTTTCACACATGAACTGGCACCTCTGAGTCCAGACCATAATTTCATTGAAAGTCTTTGGGATGTGCTGGAGTAGACTTTACAGAGTGCTCACCTCTTGCATTGTCAATACAAGATCTTGACCAAAAAATTGATGCACCTCTTGATGGAAATAACATCACAACATTTATTTCCATCAAGTGGTGCATCATTTTTTTGGTCAAGATCTTGTATTGACAACGCAAGAGGTGAGCACTCTGTAAAGTCTACTGTAGCACATCCCAAAAACTTACACTGAGGTTAAGGTCAGTGCCAACTCATGTGTGAAAATGATTCTTCATGCTTCCTCCCAACAATTCTTTCACAATTTGAGCCTGATGAATCTTGACATTGTCATCCTGGAATATGGTCATGATACATCTTCCTACATGGTTGTTTAAGAAATGAAAAGCTACACACTCCATCTTTTAGGGTTAAAAGGACCGTTGCCAAACATGCTAGAAAAATAATAATCACTGTAATAATGATCCATCCAGAGACTCTTAAGTATTAAAATCCAAACACCAGGCCAGGTAGTGTATTTTAAAAAATACCTGAATGTAATTACACCTGTAATTCATTTCTGTTATAACATTTATAATTACACTGTTGACCCATCCCTTACACCTTAACCCACCCTTAAACCTACCAATACCACCAAACCTGTCCCTAACTTTACCCGTATCCAACACCAATAGCAGAAAAAGTGTTTTACAATACAACATGAACACACTATGTACATTGATGTAAGTATAGTAGATGAGTGAAATAGTATAGTAGTTAAGTAGTTAATAGTAGTTAAGGCAACCTAATATAAGGTGGGACCCAATTTTTTAATTGTTTGAATTTGTTAAGTGCCTGAGAAACCCTTGTCCGCTTCATCTGGTACACCACCAATGACATTTACAGTTATTTATTAGTTGTTGTTTTTTAAATTATTATTATTATTTTAAGTGTTAGAGCAACATCTAACAAGAGTGCAAAAAAGCAATAATACATAATTATAAAAAAGTGTATTATTTAAAAAGTATTTTGTCCCTTGATTTTTTTTATTAATTTATTTTATTATATTTGCATAATTATTGTTGCCGTAATTGATTGTTACTGTGGACGAAATGTGATTCTCAGTTTAATAATATGCTTCAGCTTTGAGCGTGCACTGTAAAATTTGTGGGTGCCAGATAATACCATCTGCATCTGTTCATAAACTCCCTTGTGTTACTATTTTTTAAAGGTCACTGGTCAAATGCAATTGATCCTTAATGAGTCATCCTGTTGACCAACTTGCTACTAATGAAAAAATCCAATGTCACAAGTTGTATAAAATACAGCATGACAGCAGTTAATGAAAAATATCAATACATGCTCTTATCAGTTTCATTTTTTGTCATTTCATCAGATTAATGGTGTCAAACAGCCTCTCTGTATGTGGTTAGTGCTGTTTATAATTGCACTTAAGAGTCACAGCGCTAAAATAAACACAAGACACTGTTTTTTTTCCAGACTTCTGTTAACATAACAATAACAAAAGACTATTTTCATCCTAGAACCAGCACTGACAGTAATTTTCTCCAAATACAGGCCTCATCCAGGAAATGGCTTAGAACTTACCATAAACGTTATTGGTTCCCATAATCAGATACAGTGAAAACAGAGACGATTATTCAGCCAAGTCCGACATATCATGATGAACGAAATGTAGACCCACAGGCCCATCGCATCAACCGTTTGCTCTCTTGCTAAATGAGTTTACCTGTCAGGTGATGTCAAACAGAAGGTGACAGTTGGAACTCATCTCATCAACATGCAGCTGTTTTGAGATCTGTGGGATAATTGGAGCCAGGCTCCTCCATTTCTCTCCGATACACCCCGGCAATGAGCCATCAATCCCACGCACACAGTATGTGGGAGATTGATGGTTCTGACACGCTGCAGGATTCACAGGATTAATCGGAGAGAATGCATCTAAGTCCATCGCAGACGTCCTGAGGAGATGAACGATATCGGTGTGAATTTTCTTTCTCTGAAATTTGTTGCTTTGTGGTTCAAAACACTCAGACATCAGCTCCAGGGTCGCTGCCAGCTTAATGCTCGAAAACTGTTAAATTACTGTCGCCATGGTGATGCTGCCATAGCAACAGAGTTTCCGGCGGTAATGATTTGCAACTAGTCTGCACACATTTGCAAGACAGCATCATATAAGTGTTTTCCACATGTATTCAACCAAACACAATCCCACACAAAACTATTCCTGATTACAACGAAACCTAATTCTGTTTCAGCGCAAACGTACAGTACATGTGTGAGATGGAAAGCTGTAATATGTGGTTACCTTAACCTGACCCCTGCGGATGGCAATATCTAATTTCATATCTCATAACATCGCAGGATCATCATATGTCTGGTGTAAGGGCAAACGAGAGCAGTGAAGAGATTTACGGGAACATCAGAAATCTAAAGTGAGGCTTTCATGAAACAGACATGGACAGATTGATGACAAACATTAGTGACCTTTATGAAATGAGTGGTTGTAGCATTCTGAGCATTCAGCCTTCACGTAAGTACCCTACATGTGTGACAACAGCCTGAGGTGGAGAAAAACGGTGGTTGAACATGGCATGCGTTACAAATCTCTGGAGCAAACCATCAATAATAGTGAACAAATCGAATGCTGATGTGGAGGCTGAAAACAGTCATTTTTCACCCCCAAATAAAGCATTTACTTTCACATTAGTGGAGTATTAAGTAATCCATCAGTAATGTCAGAGGGATTGATCTTGTAAACAGGGGTGAAACGAGATCTATGCCGACCCGTCACAACCGACAGCATATAATTACCCACAGCATACTATTCTGATTGGTTAATTGTGACATTCAATTTGTGGTATGTTTTTTTTTTTTTTTTTGAATATTTGCTGCTAAACTATATATTTCACTGTTTGTTCATGGCAACATGTGGGTGCTATTGTACTGTTTCTTATCACAATTCTTCCATACCTATACAAAAAAAAAAAAAAAAAAGTATTAGGGCAGAGCGGGGTAAGTTGGGTAAGTAACATTTACTGAGCAGCACCATACATCACAATGGTATAAATGTCATACCAAATGAAAGAAGGAAGTCTTGGCACATATGTTGTATTCATTACATTTTCATATCTTATCTCATTATGGAGTTGTAGACTACAAATAAGAACACAACTACTTAATTGTTATTATTGATTTTAATTTTTAAATTCAAACCAGAAGTGGAAATATAAACAATCATGCCTAAAGAATTTGGAAAAACAATTATTTCAATCCAAACAATACACATTTCAATCAAAACACATTTAGTTGCAAAACCACTTTACTTTGAACTTTAAACTCAAACTTTCACTGGCTTGCACATAGATCCATGATAACTGAATGGAATACTGCAAATAACTCGCTTAAAGGTTTAGTTCACCCAAAAATGAAAATTCTGTCATTTATTACTCACCCTCATGCGTTCCACACCCGTAAAACCTTTGGAACACAAATTAAGATTTTTTTTTTAAATCCGATGGCTCCGTGAGGCCTTCATAGGGAGCAATGACACTTCCTCTCTCAAGATCCATAAAGGTACTAAAAACATATTTAAATCGGTTCATGTGAGAACAGTGGTTCAATATTAATATTATAAAGCGACGAGAATATTTTTGTTGCGCCCAAAAAACCCCAAAATAACGACTTATTTAGTGATGGCCGATTTCAAAACACTGCTTCAGGAAGATTCGGAGCATAATGAATCAGTGTATCGAATCATGATTCGGATCGCGTGTCAAACTGCCAATGGCTGAAATCATGTGACTTTGGCGCTCTGAACAGCAGATTCGATTCACTGATTAATTTGTGCTCCGAATCTTCCTGAAGCAGTGTTTTGAAATTGGCCATCACTAAATAAGTGGTTATTTTGTTTTTTTTTGGGGCGCTTTATAATATTAATATTGAACCACTGTACTCACATGAACCGATTTAAGTATGTTTTTAGTACCTTTATAAATCTTGAGAGAGGAAGTGTCATTGCTCCCTATGGAGGCCTCACGGAGCCATCGGATTTCAACTAAAATATCTTAATTTGTGTTCCAAAAAATTAACGAAGGTTTTACGGGTGTGGAACGGCATGAGGGTGAGTAATAAATGACAGAATTTTCATTTTTGGGTGAACTAACCCTTTAACATGTTTAATCTCTGAACATAACTGACTTAACATGTTGAACCTCTTTTTTGAGCATGTTCTATGTGTTTATTTGTACTGGGGCAAGTTGTCACATGTGACGACTTGCCCCAAAGTCATTGAGACAACTTGCCCCAAACTGACATGTGTGCTAATGTCGGCTAAATCTCAAGGTGAACTCAACATAGCACGTCAGCTAAAGTATCAAAAGACACTTTATTGTCTCCTCTATGTTGTGCAAAATAATCATTTTTAACATTCATATCTAACAAAGTTGTATTGCATAAAATTTAAAGTGCAATTTTTTTACTTTTTAAGCCAAAAAATAAGAAAATTGTGCTAACCTCAGATTAGAGTGATTCTTGACCACATGTGAACAGGAAGTTGACTACAGAAGAAGAGGTCACACAAAGTGGCTATTTGATTTTTGAGATAGAGCCTCTAGTTTTGGAGTTATGAAGAGTGTGACAAATTACCCGTGTGACAACTTACCCCGCTCTCCCCTATGCTATATGATTTTTCAGATACCTTTTGTGTAGTGTGTAATATAGCTGCTTGTGAATGTAAAAGGTCTGCAAAGTTTTAAAGATCAAAGTGCAAGATTAATGGAGTTATTGTCTCCCAATTAAAGGAATCGATTCTAAACTGCCTGAAACAAGTTGTCAGTAATTCCAGTCTCACTTCCTGCACAAACCTACCTAGGTTTCTAACAAATTTGGGTAATTCCCACCTACGGTCTCCACTGCCTGAGAAAAATGTCTACTTTGAACTGCCTTCAAACACTAAATGTAGCTGAGGCCTGGAAGAGTTTGGTTTGTGTTGTCAACATGTTGAGAAGACGCAGTTTTCTGCACTTCAAAAGCAAATCCACTTTGCATGCACTTCCAAAGAATCACTTTGTATCAAGTGCTGAGGAAGCCTCTGGAGCTGAAATTCAAGATATGGCAATGGGAGTTTCGTTTTGACATGCACTGTAAACAGACTGGGCTGTCTGACCAATCAGAGCAGAGTAGACCAATCACAACAGACTGGGCCATCTGACCAATCAGAGCAGAGTAGACCAATCACAACAGACTGGGACATCTGGCTAATCAGAGCAGAGTAGACCAATGACAACAGACTGGGCCGTCTAACCAATCAGAGAAGAGCAGGCTCTCGGAAAGGAGGGGTTTAGAGAGTCTGAATCCTTTATCAAACCGTTTCAGACATTGTGAGGAAAGAGGTTAAGCCTTGTTTACACTGCACACGTCTGCGGCACGTCACGGCTCTGGCGAGGTTTTGTTCCATCATCTAGGCAGTGCCAACTCACACCAGGAGCATTTTAGGAGCGAAGCGACAGGATTCGCGAGACCACGTGATTTGCCTGTCCTATGTTGTTTTTCTCTAAATTTTTGTGTTATAACATGGGTAAGTTAAATATTTGTTTTGTCCAGTTTAATTCTGTTTATTGTTGTGTTTTTGCTATCCCACATGAGTCTGCACAGGGTGTTTATTTTGAAATTGACAGGATTTTGGACTTTTATTTTGTATTTACTGCGCAGCTTCGACGTGGCATCTGTCAAAATTAGACGAGGCGCCTATCTTTAGCGAAGCGGCGTGGCTGGTGTAAACACAAGCATTGACTAGAGTGGCCGCCAATCAGCTCTGGTAGCCGCTCGCAGCCGTTACGTGCCGCAGATGCGTGCAGTGTAAACAAGGCTTTATGCTGAAAGATATACAGTGCCCTCCACAAATATTGGCACCCTTAGTAAATATGAGCAAAGGCAGCTGTGAAAATAAATCTGCATTGTTTATCCTTTTGCTCTTTCATTAAAAAAAAAAAAAAAAAAAAAAAAAAAAATCACAAAATTCTAACCTTTCATTGAAGTAAAACAATTGAAAGTGGGGAGGAACTCACATTATGAAATAAATGTTTTTCTCCAATACATGTTGGCACCCCTATAAAATATCTCTGGAGTATATTCCCATTTATATTTAAATTTTTTAGCACACCAGGGTGACTAAGAGCATGAAATTGTCCAGCCATGACTTCCTGAGTACAAATATGTGTAAACACAAAGGCCAAATTCCCTTAATCATTCATCACAATGAGAAAAACCAAAGTATATTTCTGATGTGCAGCAAAAGCCTAAATCTTTGCCTCAGCCTTGGTTTAATGATGACATAAGGGCTCTTAGACGGGTTTGCAGACAAGCTGAACGTAGATGGAAGAATGATAAATTACGGATTTCTTTTGAAATATTGCAAGTGTCCCTTAAGAATTATCAGTGTGCTGTTAAAGCTGCTAGAACTAAATATGTTTCAGGGTTAATAAATAGATCTCCTCATTGCCCAAAAACTCTGTTTAGTACAATAAATTCAGTACTTTATCCATCTATAGATACTTCTATTGATTCCTCTCTTTACACTTGTGAGGATTTTTTGACTTTTTTCCAAAGGAAGATTGAACTAATCAGAGACAATATCACGCCGTCATGTTGTGTTCTAGCAGCTTTTACCCCAAATTCATGTACATTCGATCATCTTGATCCAGTCTCTCTTTCAGTTTTTGGAGGATATTGTTAGACACACGAAACTATCATATACTCCCTTAGATCCTATACCTCGGGTCCTAGTATTTTATCTATTGTAAACAGTTCTCTGAGAAATGGAATGGTGCCTCCCTGTCTTAAGCAAGCAGTGGTCTCACCTTTACTCAAAAAAATCTGGCTGCAACCCTACTGAGCTGAATAATTATCGACCAATTTCCAAATTACCATGTCTCACAAAAATATTGGAAAAAGTTGTTTTTTCTCAAATCACGCCTTTCTTAATTGAAAATGATATTCTAGATAACTTTCAGTCTGGCTTTAGGGCTGGCCACAGTACAGAGACTGTGTTAGTTAAAGTAGTAAATGATCTACTGATGTCAGTCGACGCTGGGTTGGGGGTTGTTTTACTTATGCTGGATCTCAGTGCCGCCTTCGACACAGTAGATCATTTAATTCTTTTGAAACGCTTGGAGGATGAAGTAGGTATTAAGGGGTCTGCTTTAAAATGGTTTAAGTCATATTTGCATGAAAGATCATTCTTCGTGAATTTTGCAAATAATTCTTCTTCGCTGGCATCATTAAAATATGGTCTTCCTCAGGGTTCTATTTTAGGGCCCATCTTATTTTCTTTGTACATGAGCCCTCTTGGCTCAATCTGCCATCGTCATGACATTTCTTATCATATGTATGCCGACGACACTCAATTATATTTGCCTTTCAAAGTTGGAAATTTGAATTCGCTACAGCCTTTAATACTTTGCCTGGATGAAGTCAAAACCTGGTTATCACAAAATGTTCTTCAGTTAAACGGAAAAAAATCTGAAATAATTATCTTTGGTCCATCGTATCTTAAGGAAGCTATGTCTAGTGCTATCGCCCCGTTAGATATACCTATAAAAAATACTGTTAGGAATCTGGGTGTTATCATTGACTCTTCTCTCAGTTTTGACAACCAGATTAAGTCTGTAGTAAAGAGTAGTTTTTATCAACTTAGACTGATCGCCAAATTGAAACCTTTTCTTAATACTAAAGACCTACAGGTCATAGTGCATGCATTCATCACCTCAAGATTGGATTATTGCAACTCTCTGTACGTTGGGATAAGTAAACATAATCTATCTCGTCTGCAATTAGTGCAGAATGCAGCAGCAAGATTTTTAACAGGTACAAAAATTAGAGAACACATAACTCCAGTACTATCTACTCTTCACTGGCTTCCAGTCCAGTTTAGAATTGATTTTAAAATTTTATTGATGGTTTTTAAAGCTTTTCACAACATCGCCCCGAGTTATATCACCAACCTCTTAAAGGATCATACCCCATGTAGGGTTTTGAGATCAGGAGATAAACTTCTATTGGCAGTTCCCCGTTCCTTAAAAAAATCTAGGGGCGATAGAGCTTTTATGGTCATCGCCCCAAAACTGTGGAACAGCCTCCCTTTGCAGATTCGGCAGGCTTCAACTTTAGAAAGTTTTAAGTCTCAGTTAAAAACTTATCTCTTTAATTTAGCGTTTGTTGAGAATAGACCATGTTTAGAGATAGTTTCTTGATATATTTATAGATTTTATCTCATTTGATTTTCATTTCTTTTGCCTTTATGTATTTTTTTCCATTTTATTTTATCTATACTTCTTTATTCCTTTATTTGTTTTAATTTCTTTGTATTAATTGGTTTGATATATTACTTTTGTCTCTGTGATATTGTGAAGCACTTTGGGCAATTGGAATTGCAGTAAAATGTGCTATATAAATGAATAAAGTTGAAGTTGAAGTTGAAAAGATTGTTGAGCTTCACAAAATAGAAAATGGTTATAAGAAAATAGCTAACGCATTGAAAATCCCCATTTCCACCATCAGGGCAATAATTAAGAAGTTCCAATCAACTAAAGATGTTACAAATCTGCCTGGAAGAGGACGTGTGTCTAAATCGTCCTAATGCGTGGTGAGGAGGAAAGTTTGAGTGGCCAAAGACTCTCCAAGGATCACAGCTGGAATTGCAGAGATTAGTTGAGTCTTGAATCTCAAAAAGCCTAAAAAAATGATCAAACAGCACCTACATCCCTACAAGTTGTTTGGGAGGGTTTCAAGAAAAATCCTCAGCTCTCATCCAGAAACAATCTCCAGCATATTCAGTTGTCAGACAAGACTGGAACTTCAAAAGGGACCTGGTTCTATGCTCAGATGAAACTAAAACAAGAGCTTTTTGGCAGCAAACCCACCAGATGGGTTTGGTGCACACATTGATAAAAAGTACCCCATGCCTACGGTTAAATATACTGCTGGATCTTTAATGTTGTGGGCCTATTTTTCTGCTGGAGGTCCTGGACATCTTGTTCAGATACATGGTATCATGGATTCTATCAAATTTAACAGATAAAAATTAGCCTGGGTGCCAGCCCGAACCCCGCCCACAACATTTTTTGGACGGGAAGTTCGGTCTGGACTCGATCCATTGTGGAGTAATTATGCTCGGCTCCCAGAAGGCCGAGCCAATCAAATTGCCAGGGCGGGCTTTAATCGATGATGGACAGGCTATCTGCGGTTACGTAACCACCCACGTCATCAAAGAGCGCTTGGGTTTTCACCAACGATGACTGCAGCTGGAGAAGTAAGATGTTTAGATTCCGCTATCACGTCTGTAATAAAAGAAATCGACAGCGCATTAATTTTAAAAGACGAACAAAGAACCGCAATCAAGGCATTTGTCGATGGAAAAGATGTGTTTGCCGTCCTTCCAACGGGATTCGGCAAAAGTTTAAGTACAAGTTCAACATACGTCACTTACTGCGTTGCTCTGATTGGTTGTAGGTCTATCCAATTGAGTGCAGAGTTTTTTTTTTTTACTGGTTCGGTTAAGACACGCCCCATAATTCAAGTGCAATGGAGCAGTATCAGACTCACATTCTGCCTAGAATATGAGTATGACGAAGTCAGGCTAGATAAAAATCAAAACCTGACTGCTTCTGCTAGAAATCTTACAATGGGCCGTGATTGGATCTTCCATCAGGACAATGATCTGAAACAAACATCAAAACCAACACAAAAATGTGTCACTGAGCACAAAATGAATCTTCTGCCATGGTCTTCACAGTCCCCTGACCTGAACCCTAAAGAAAATGAGTGGAGTAAACTGAAGAGAAGAAGCACCAACATGGAGCTGGAATCTGAAGAATCTGGAGAGATTCTGTATGAAGGAATGGTCTCTGATCTCTTGTCAGGTGTTCTCCAAACTCATCAGGCATTTTAGAAGAAGACTTAAAGCTGTTATCTTGGGAAAAGGACATTGCACTAATTGGGTGCCAATAATTGTGGAGGGCACTGTAGGTAACACTTTACTTGAAGGTGTGTGCATAAGACTGACATGACACCTTCATAATCTTGACATGACACGTGTCATGAATATGAAGGAGGTTTTATGCATGTTTATGACAACTGTCATTAAATGTCATTCGCTCAATTATGTCATTTTTAATGCAAAGATGACATTGTTTGTGATGTCTTTGTTACGACAACTTGACATAAACCAATACATCATAACCTGTCAGTGTCTTTGTCATGACAACTTGACATTAGCAAAACATCATAACCTGTCATAAACATGACATAGCAGATTAATTATCAAACTTAAAAAAACTACTTAGCTTTATGGGTTAACATTACATTACATTATTTTGGTAACACTTCAGTATAGGGAACACATATATAAACGATTAACTATGACTTTTCCCTCAATAAACTCTTAATTTTCTGCTTATTATAGTTAATTGTTAGGTTTAGGTATTGGGTAGGATTAAGAATGTAGAATAAGGTCATGCAGAATAAGGCATTAATATGTGCTTAATAAGTACTAATAAATAGCCAATATTTTAGCCATATGAATGCTAATAGCAATAAGCAACTAGTTAAAAGACCCTAAAATAAAGTGTTACCATTATTTTATAACAGTGTCATCTTTTTTAAGAAATTTGAAATTGTCTATTATCTGACCTTCTGTTGGTGGAAACTTAAAAAAACAAAAAACAAAAACAAAAAAAAACATGAAATGAAAAATAGTCATGACGCTGTTATAAAATTATTTGTCAGAGTATTGTCACTTAATGACATTTTAATGACAAGTTCAATTTGTACCACTGTACTTGAGCTCAAGATACATATTCATGACACTATTATAATGGCCTCATGACAGCCAATGTCAAAACCAACCTCATGACAGTTTAATGTAATGTTAACCCATAAAGCTAAATAATGTCAAGTTGTCATGTCAAAGACACTGACAGGTTATGATGTATTAGTTTATGTCAAGTTGTCATAACTCGGACATCTCAAACAATGTCATCTTTGCATTAAAAATGACATAACAGAGCGAATGACACTTAATGACAGTTGTCATAAACATTCATAAAACCTCCTTCATATTCATGACGTGTCATGATCATGATTATGAAGGTGTCATGTCAGTCTTATGCACACCCCTTCAAGTAAAGTGTTACCAAAAAGTTTCTTTTTTTTTTCTTTTTTGGATGCCTTGGATCCATATAAACTTATTGTAGGAAACCTCCAAAACAAAATTAGCATCCTTTAAAACAGAATAACAGAAGCACTTTAAAATATCTAATTGGCACCATCTTGCAACATGTTAATTTGTAGCTAAATATGTTAGCTAAGTAGTGCATAAAAATGTTGATTGCAGAATAATATTAAAAGTAAGTATAAAAGAAGCCATGTAATAAGTGTGATAATGTATAGCCAGTTTGTCATTATCACAAAGTAAACCCCTTAGGATGATACAAAAACCTGCCCTGATCACGTTTATATGATATCTGGATGAATATTATTCCTTATATGATCTATATGGCAAAAATTGACAATAGTCCTGGTGCTCCCTATATGTCTCCAGTCCATCTTTGTCTGTAAACCTCCCTGGGACTGTAATTTTCATTGTCAACCTCTTCATAAACATGCAGAGTCAGAAGAAGAAATGTTATCCTCATAGAACTCAAACTGCTCTAAAAGCATTGCATTGTTCTTCCTTCAAGCTTTTATATGCTCCTGCATCATACTGCAACATTAACTGTACAAGAGGTGGTCACAAGAGACAAGATTTGTTTTATTCCAAAACTTAAATGAATTATGCATAGCAAAATGTTTGATTAAAGCCAAGTGGTTTAGTCCCACAAATTTTTAAAACTCTTTATATGGGCCTAGACGTGCATGTAATTTATGCAGAACGACATTTATGTTACTCGGAAATAAGATATATTGAAGGATCACTTAATTCTACAATCTACAAATTAAATAAAAGCATAAGTGAAAACTTATTGATGGGTCTATTTTCCATATCCACAGTTATTGAATGACACCTGCTGTTTTTATAAATATTATATTATTATAATATATAGTTTTATATATTTAATATGTATAATGTGTTATAATAAAGATAATATAACTATTTATATTTATAATTTCTTTTTAAGTTGCCTTATAGCAGGAGTTGCCTTGCTTAAAGAGAGAGAGAGAGAGAGTCAGAGAGATGAGACATGGAAAAATGACTAAGAGCAAGAGTAAAAGCTCTTGGGTAGTAATATTTGGGTCGACTGAAATCAGAACTGAGTGTTCGTGGGAGACATTGAGAGAGACGTGAGAGTTGTGTTAAGTGTCGCTCTGAGCAGCGTTGAGGCGTCTGTAAAGCATGAGCTTTGAAACAGCAGATGTCTCTGGGGAGCTTGCCTCAGTCCGAGTCAACACAGATGAGGTTTTGTGGGAACAGGCTGAGAGGCTCATAGAATATGTATCAAATCAGGGAACAGGTTGGATACTGGGATTTTGCAGGCTCATAGCTTCTTCTAGAGAAGAATAAAAAACATGTTTGGCCTCCAGAATAATTAGATTTCTGTGGCTCCACAAAGCTTTTGATATCTTGAGCCAAGAGTTAAATTATTCTACGAATGGCACAGTACTTGTTCTTGTCAATTCAACTTCTAATTCCTGACAAGCAGAAAAGTGTTTATTGGGATTAACGACATAAATATGCCTCATCGTCGTACTTTGATCTGAGGAAATCAAGCTGCAATGATCTCTCATTTTATTTCCCAGGCACGTCAATACAAACAACAAAAAGGCACTGGTTTTAAAATCCTTTGTTTTGTAAAACAAGTTAGTTAGTTAATTAGTTAGTTAGTAGTTGTTTGTCTTTGGCTTCAAAAATATTCTCATAGCCCATAATATTGCCTTTAATACCTTGTTTTTAATTTGTGCAAAAATATGTATGTCAGTAAACAGCTGGTGATTTCCTCAATTAGCAATTATGTGGTGTAAACTTCTCCCATTGCCACTAAACAGTCTCTGACATCTGTTTTAAGGGCTTTTGCCCACTCTTCCAGAACTATACATCAGAATTCATAATTCCCTTCAAGATGTAGTCATCTAGGCACAGAGGACGAACCACAGCCAGATTTTGACATTTACACCACCATGCTTAAGTGTTTGTAAAGTCAAAGAGGCTTGTATGTATGCTTTATTCTTCATAAGAATTGTATACTGAGATATAATTTAATTTTCTTAAGCCATTTGAGTAAATGAGTGCAAGGATTTACTTATTAACGTAAATTTCCTTGCCATTTAAGGTGTAACAAAGTTTATTTACATAACAATGTTGGAAATATATGTCACTATACTCAAATTATTCCTATAATTGATAATAATAGTATTGGTATAATTACAAATACATGTAATTCAATTTAATTTTTTTTTTTTACAATTTTTTTTAATAACAACAACAAAACTATTATTTATATATTTACTGATTTTTTGGTGCAATCTGAAATAAAAATTAAACAAATAATTAATACTTTTAAATAATGTAGAGAGTAGATTAAGGTGTGCAAATAACCCACCACAATTGATTTGACTCCGGTTTTAATAAAATATGCCCTGTTGATCTGAATCCTAATTAGTTGCTAGCTATTGATCTGTGCCAACTTCTGACCATTGTTCAGTCTTACCTTGGTTGGAATATGGATTTCTTCTTTTCTTCTTCGAATGGGTGATTGTATTAGCTAGAAAAGCTGTATATGAATTGCTTGCCCAAGTGGATAATAAATGTACTGTTGCCAGATATTGATAATGAAAAAATCAACTAAAAGTAAATGATAATTGTATATTTTCATGTTTTTCTCGAAACAAAAAAAAAAAAAAAAATGGTGAAAATCCACATAAAACATATTCTCCCATATCTGGCAACATGGATTGAAAACGTAACTTACTGTAGGCTAAGCTTTTCGAAGAACTGGAGAATGGATTTCATTAAAATTGGCATACCTTAAAATCTGCACCTGCCATGGTGTTTCTTTTTCATATTTTCATATTTTTTTTTATTTTTTTTTTATTTATTTATTGTATAATGTTGTATTTTTCTTCTTCTTCTGTAGCTTGGGAATGTTTTGGAAGGCCTCCAGTTCTTGGCCAAGTTGCTGTCAGGTAAAATTCTCTTCATTTGACTCACAGTAGACTAATCCACTTGTTAAGTCAGGCGTCATGCGTGACCATTTCTGTGTCCAAATTATGGAAATTTTGCATTTCTATGTCAACATTATCAATGCCTAAATGAATCTGCAGTGGTCAGTTGGTACAGCTGTAATGTAGTATAAGTAGGAACTCTCAAAAAATTCCCATTTTATAAGCTGTAATCCTAACCTTTATCTCCCTACCGAAATCCCAGAAGGCCAATGGTTAAAATATTTATGTCTGGCCAAAGATGCTGTGAGTTGTAGTGTTCACCGTGAGTTTTTAAAAGCTTAGCTTAAATGCGTGATTCTAAGTTGTGTGTAGTTAAGTGTATTCTTGGACCCAGAAACTGTATTCCTTATGTCACGACTTAACAAGCAGATGGACACTAAAACCTTTTCAGGTCCACTTATTATGATGTTAGACAAAATTTGTAATATATAAGTTCTCTTTATAATTCAATTTCATTTTGAGGGAACTCGATGTTGCGTCATGGTGTTGATGCTATAGGAACATGTCTGCAGAACCTCTGTCTGAACACGGCAATCTTAATGATGTTTTATTAACACATTCAAATGATCTAACTAATCATCACATCACTCCAACCAGCAGTCATCAATCAGCAATCAACATGTCTACCCAATCAGCATGAGTGGAGACCTATATATATATATATACACGCAGTCCACTCACCTATGTTTTTTTGACAGTTTTCAGCATCCCTCCACCACCCCGCCTCCTCACACTCGCCTGGTTACTTTCCTAAACTAGAAATACAGGGGTTACTCTGGGTTCGGGCCTTGCGTTTTTTATTACGGTCGACAATACACATGAACTGTGTGTTACTTGTTTAGGACCGGCGGCATACAAATTTGGCTCTTGAGAGAACTGGATGTACTCACTGTGATAAGTTGACAATGGATGTCAAGTGTTTGCACCTCGAGATTTAGTCTACAGGCTGGCAGAGGAGTTTGACAAGGGTGTTGTTCACGGCAGATTAGACAAATGCTTTCTGCTGCATCATCCTCTCCTGTGAGCCCTCTGTTTCTTCCAGACATCCATACTGAGTCAAGCTCATTCCCCTAAGGGATCTAAGGCAGTATTGAGAATGGAAGTGGACTATGTACAATATGAGTGTCCCACTCTCTGATTGGTTGCCCTCTCCAATGTTTTGAGTTGTGAAGCATGCCAACGCTCTTTTCTACTAATTTGGCGGTAAATATTTTTCAGTTTTTCTCCTGTTGAGGCAGAAGTTCATGCACAGAGATGGGCAGCTATTATAGTAGAAAGTTATCTGTATGCCTATAGGCATCCTACTTTCTCGCCAGTTGCCCCTCTAACATAGTGAGCGATAGTGTAGACATATGATGTCGACACTCTCCCCTGATGGTAGCGCAAGATGAGAAGGTTGACAGAACAGAAGTGAGCTATATCACATTAGGGAGTCCCACTTTCCACTTTCACCTGGTCCAGTATGGAGCTGGAGGCTATTTGCCTGACAGATCTCCTCAAAGTACTTTTATCTCTCCTCCCTAGATGTATTTAGGGCATAGAGCCTGGCAGATTAGAATTGAGGTGGACAGGGTCACAAGAGCGACCCACTCTCTCATTTGTCACCCTCCCCAGTTTATTCAGACTGGGGGTTAAAGCAGAGTTATATACCCCTATGAAGACCCCTTTTCAGTCTAATCAAAGGTCAGAGTGGTGCACTCTAGCAGAGTGGAGCTAGATCAAATCACAACTGGTGATCCATTCTCTCATCTGTCACACTCTCCAGCACATTAAATCTGGGTATTAGACTGCAGAGGTTTACCTCACATGCTCCCTTCATGAGGGCTGCTCCCTAAGAACTTTACAAGTCTTTGGCCGAGGCCGGGGGACTAGTAGGCTGATATGACAGAGAGAGGATGTGTAGAGTTATCTCATCTGTGGCCTGCTTCAGCTTAAGATGGAAGGAGTACTGTGGATAATGTCTGTGAACTCCCCTGAATAGCTCTGTTTTCAGGGACTCTTAAGCAGATGCCTGTCCTGTAGCTGGAGGCTATGGCTGGCCTAAAGGCTGATTTATACTTCTGCATCGGACCTACGCCAGAGCCTCTGCACCGTAGGCTAAGCGTCTGTTTTCATTTATACTTCTGCGTCATTGTCCATGTCGACGTGCATGCAGACCACTAGGAGGCAGTGTGTGCAGTCATGTTGAGTATCAAGGCAAAAGCCGAAGAAGAAGCAGCTTGTCATGTACATTGTCAAAGAAGCTTACAAATAGAAGCGGCAAATAAGTAACGACTTTTGTTGTAGTTTGACTGTATGTGTCCCCTGAAACAGCATTTTTTCATTTCTATGTAAGTTGAAAACGCTCGCTCTTCTCTGATTGCTCTGTGCCAGTTTTTTAACCTGAGGGAGGGGTTCTAGCAGACCAATCACAGCGCTTGCAGTCCGCGTAGAATTGACGCGTTGTTACATTTTTGAAGAGGTGCACGTCAGGCTACGTCATAGGCTACGCGTGGCACAAACAGCCTACACCGTAGCTACGGCGTACACTCGTTGCAGAAGTATAAATCAGCCTTAAAGCTGGGTTAACTCTTTCACGTAAGTGTTTCAGTAGAGCATGGAAGCTTCAGGGTCTTCTCTGGCACCTCTAGGCATTAAGCTCTTCAAGGGGCTATTGTACTATGTCAGATGCATCCTAACTGGAAGTTGATGACGTGTAATGCAGGCACCCTTTTAAGCTCCATGTGATGACATAGGACTGCTGTCAGCCAATGAGCGTGGCATGATTTCACACCTGAGTAAGACACCAGTTCTGCAGATACGTTCACATAGTGTCAACACCATGATGCAGCATCTTGTTCCCTAAGGAAGGATTTTTGAGTTTCTGAAAATTTATCAAATCAAGTCAAATGTCATGTTATATTAAATGACCTATAACTTCCCTCTGAGCCAACATATCAATTATTTATACAATTACTTGTTATTTACTATAACATTAATAATTATGCAGCCCTGCCCCTCTTCAGCACTGCGCTAGTTGTCTTTTGTCTTCCGGTTTGTATTTCCACAATGATCTTACGTATTTATGAATGACCTGCTCATTTTAAAATCTTCTGGATCTACTGTCATTTGTTAAGACATCTGCTTTAAACATTACAATGCTCACGATAACTTTCAGTAACTCTACAACAAGTAAATCCATTTCACCAGCTGATGCCATAGAAATGTACAGGGCTGCATTCGGAAGTTCAAAGACAATTTTATAAAGATGGCGGCGCTCTTGTTTCTCTGGCGCATAAGGTCTATATATATATATATATATATATATATATATATATATATATATATATATATATATATATATATATATAATGTATATACTAAAGACTGGACATCCACTAAACCAATGAGTCTTATTTTCCAATAGTTAACAAATAAATTCAGTGTTTCAGTGGTGCTTACGCAGGGTTTTCAACTCAAAACAAATTCCTGGGGTTTGTAGTACAGTAGTATTTTAAGTGACAACAAAAAATTGAGGTCAAAGTGTCAAGGTTTTGCTTAGTTCACTGTCAGAAAAGATGAACAGATTTGTTATCAAAGGTATTTAACAGTCACACATCTGGTGTTCCATGACTCATTTAATTCAACAGTGGTTTTCAATACAAAAAGAAACACGTTGCAGTGCAGGTGAAGCAGAATTTAGCTGAACACACCAGTGTTCATTTGCTACAATAGATATCAGGCCTCTATATAAAGACCTCTCAACATCAACAGACAGGACTTTTACTAAGAATCTTAATATCTACATTGTTTTTGCTGAGCAGAAAAGAGTTTGTTACTTCGCACCACACTTCTAAATGAAAGTTTACTGTGGTTTGGGGATTGTGATTTGAGCTGGTCTAAATAACAGATGTTCCTCTATTAGGAACTGCAATGGTACCAGCAATGGTACCTTTAATAGAAAAGAGCAAACTGCAATTAGATTGTATTATATGCCATAATTAACAATCAGCTTTTCATCAAACTTCATTGTGGCAGTTACAGTTTATCTGCAATATATTTTAACATACTGACGTGAGACCTTCCAGTCCATAAATCAAAGTCAGTGATAAAGTGAAGGCCATTTTCCTGTTCAGCATATATTCAACTCCATCTCCTAGTGCAATCCATTGCAGAAAAGACGATAGATGATCATCTTGGCTTGGCCCCAGTCCATTTCATCCGAGTGAACCATAGCTAAAACCGGCTCATTTTAGTTTACCTAATAATAAGGTCCAAAGTCTGTTGATCAGATCAATACTGTGACCGCCACAGTTTGAAAACTGCCCGTTCAATAATGACTCAATTAGTAATTGTCCTTCAAGTTTTACAGTGAAAATGCTCTGAAGATCTGACTGGTTTGTAAAATTCGACTGGTATGAGATAACTTTCTAAACCTTCTTATTTAGTTGGTCAGTGACCTTTAAGGACATCTGAAGACTTAGTCTCATAAAACAATTGGCAGTTGCATGATCAGAATTAAGAGAGAATTGATTGATCTTAAAAAAAGTGTATTTGCTGTTCCCAAATGATAAGAATACCATTATCACATGGTGGGATGCTGATGTCCCCATCACTCTTCTTAAATAACTAGCTTAAACTACAGTATTCAACTATCTTCCATAGAAACACCATGTTGGTCAACTAGCCAGACCTGCACTAACCAGCGTAAGAAAACCTAAAGTAGTTAGTTAATTTTCAGAAGGGATTGTTGGTCCAGTAATATGCTTCATTTATAGATTAAGGCTTTGAAACTCTCCCAAAAAAAGACAATTAAAATAATAATAATAATTATGCGCATTAGGAAAGTTATTAACATAATTGTGCATGAATAAAATGTCTTTATATGTATGTTTGTTTGGACAGTTGCTTTGTGCCAACGGGCAGTAAAGGTTTTTGCAGGTGTACGATGGTGGGATAAGAAGCCACCGCCACTTTCTCCTAGACAGCATGAAACAGTCACCATAGCAACCACCACCTTTTATGCTGAGCTCATTAAAAGCAAAGGTTTGACCTCTACCAAACACAAGCTGCACTTGTCATCCTCAAACTAAGGGGATGGAATGATTTATCTGTATGAAATCATTTACTGGAATGCAGGTTTTAATTGAAATCATCAGTAAAATCAGTGATTTCACTATGTGAGATAAGAGATTGTCTCCAAATTGATGTATCCTGGGGTAAATAAATAAATAAATATACCAATGTGCATAAATGCTCCACGAATGAAGAAAAATAGGTAACACTTTACAATAAGGTTAACATTAGTTTACTACTTTAGTTAACATGAACTAAGAATTAACTGCACTTCTACAGCATTTATTAATATTAGTCAATGTTAATTTCAACATTTACTGATATATTATTAAAATCAAATGTTGTATTTGTTAACATTAGTTAATGCACTGTGAACTAACATGAACAAACAATAAATATATAAATACTTTAACAAATGTATTGCTTATTGTTAGTTCATGTTAATTAATACATTAACTAATGTTAACAAATGAGACCTTATTGTTAAGTGTTACTGAAAAATTGAAAAAAAAAAGTGCTTTTATCACTTATTATCTCTGTTTCAGAACAAGACTAAATAGTTTAATAAGAAAAAAAGGGTTTAGTTTCCTGGGCACTTACATATTGCACTTCCTGCTTTTACATTATTTTGTGGTTACTTTTACAAATTAGGTTTGGGATTCATTTCAACTTCCTCATCACTGCTCTAAAAAGGTAGCTGGATGACTTCCAGAAAGCGTTTGCCCTCTAGACATTTAAAGCTTAATAAAGCATTTGTTATTACATACTAAAAGCAAAAACACATACAAATTATTTGGCAAAAGTCTGGCAGTATTAGTCACTCGGAAAAATGAAATCAGTGGTTTTTCCTCGCGTTAGCATTAAACAATCTAGTTAAAAAGTTTTCAACATGAAAATTACAAAACAATTTCTGGAGCTTCTAAATACTGTTCTGCATAAAAAATAAACAACTAACACCGTGTACATTTTTTTTGTTTTCTTGAACGATTGCACACACTGTTCGTCTGATGAGGGCCCCGGCGCCCCATATTTGGGGATGAATTTATCTCCAAAGTTCAGTAGGTTTCATTCTAGAGGTCAGAACGTGAAGGCATAAACAACGCCCACCACTATAATATTTCCGATGGTGGCGGTGATGGCGATCCACAGCCATATGGCATCTCGGGACATGGGCTGTTGCTCCTCCTGTTGGTTGTGAGCTGCGAGAGCGGCGGCGTGGACGCTAGCAGAGGAGTTGAACAGAGAGTGATCCGTGCTGTAGTCATCGTGAGGCGATGAGTCCATGAAGGCTCCTGTCATCACAGGGATCTGATGATGGAGAAGAGAAGAGGTCAGGTGGATGACCAACACAATCAAATGATTCCATCTTCTACATCAAGTAACACGCATTTTGGTCTGGCTTTATAGACATCTTACAAAACTCGGTAACACTTCTGCTAAGTATAAGCAACTTTGCAACTACATGTCAATTAACTCTCTAGATCTAAATCTAGTAAAATCAAATATCATTACTAAATTTGATTTTACTAGATTTATTTCAAATTAAAATGTGACACTAACACCAAAGAAAGAAAGAAAGAAAAAAAAGTGCAGACCTTATATACAGTAGCTACAGAAATGTACTACTCATGTAGCTTATAAAATATACGGTATTACTGAAAATACTGAATGCATCATGTGTCACTTTGGATAAAATCATCTGTCAAATATACACAGTCTAAGAAGTATAGGAGAAATTTAAGAGTCCTGGTTTATTTATGATTATTTTAACTAATGTAACAACCTCTTTTTTTAAGAACTGAATTCTGAAGTCTACACAAGAGGTATATGAATTTTTATTCTCAGAAACAAATGCAGATGTATCTCAGAATAAATGTTACTTTCCATAAATCAACATAATTGTTTTTTCTAACCTGTGGAGGAAAAAAAGGGGAACTGAATGTTCTCTTTTCAGTGATAACCTCAGGAAACGGGCTTCCCATATACAGTCTGCAATCTGTCATATATTGGCGTGTGGTGTAGCAAAAACAAATCTAAATCTAAAAAATTATAGTTATCCATTAATTTCTACAAGGAAAATGAAGACTGTTTGTTCAAAAGTTGAAATATGATAAATTATGTTATTTTAACTATTTTAATAACTATAAACTATATTATTTAGTAATGTGTTATGAAATAGGACCAGAACACCTCATAAAAACTTGATGGTCTATGTGTAGCATTTTATTGGAGTAGTTTTATTGGAACAAAGCAATTTTCTTAGATTTAATTGTCTTGTATACTACTGACTTATTTGTTTATTTGAAATTTGATTGCAAAGTAAAGTCTGCTGCAGACATTCACATGTTCAAGTGTGTAAGTTCACATAAAGTACATCTCTTATTAACTTCATCAATGCACCCATTAATATCCACTGACAGATATTTTAAATTTTGGTTGATTGTTTGGTAAGTGGGTCCCACTTTATATTAGGTGGCTTTGTACTAATATGTACTTACATCAAAAAATACGTAAAATTTACTTATTGTGTTCATATTGTATTGCAAAACACTTTTGCTGCTATTGAGTTGGGATACGGTAGGGCTGCAACAAATGATTATTTTGATAATCGATTGAATCTGCCGATTATTGGAACGATTAATCGGATAATCGTCGATTATTACACTGATTAATCAGTATGCTTTGTTTGATTATTCCACTTTAGCAATTAATTAAAATATTGATAGTTTGATTGATAGTTATACTTTAATAAATAAAAATCACTTCAGCTTTTGAAAGTGTATTTTTAATCAATTTCGAGCCAAATGAACAGACCAAACTACTTCAGGTTTTCTTTTTTTTTCTCCTCAGAAGTCATCAATAGTCCAACTGTTACAATGACTGGTACTGTGTTTTTATTTAGTCTGGGAACTGTAATAATAACTTTTTAATAAGAGTAAAAATATGAATGTGTAAGATTGTGCATATTTTTTGAAAAAAATACCCCTCTCTAGATGTCTTTTTACTAACTATCGAGTTTATGGTCACTGAATGGCTTTCCTGAGGTAAATGTAACATTTTGTGACATTTTAGTTTGCAAGTTGTTTTATTGACGTCTTTGTGCGATTAAAACTTTGATTAACCCTCTGGAGTCTGAGGCTGATTTGGGGCCTGGAGAAGTTTTGACATGCCCTGACATTTGTGCTTTTTTTCAGTTGTTCATAAACATATTAATGACAAAGGTGCCATTACACTGTATTCAGCACAAACTAGGCTACCATAATATGTGAGGAACATGTATGCACATGTTTGTGTTTTTGAAGGAATAACGTTTATGCGTGGTTATTGAAAAAACAAAAAAATTAAGTCACTGAAAGAAGGCCAAAAATATATATTAAATCTGTGTTTACAAGACTTCTGCGTATTGGAGGTTGTAGGCTAGAGTTTTTGCTTCAAAATTATTTAAAAATTATAATGCCTACTTGTTCATATAAAACAATATATTGATTTAGTTTTTGTAAGACACTTTTTGTCAAGAAACACAGTATGCGTGGAGGCTTGAATCATCATGAATAATGGATCATTTACACCTGAGAAGACAAAAGAATCGCATAAAGAACCTCTAATGGTGCTGCATAATAATGAGGCCTTTCAGTCAGGTAGGCTGTGAAAAAACCTCTGTAATCATGTCTCAGCTCAATTTTAAAATAATGGTATTCTATTATATTCCTTAAAATATAATGTATTTCTGTGATGCAAAGAGTCTGAATATAGGTTTTTAGTTTAAAAGCATTCACATTTGGAGAAATATTGATGGATTCTCATATGTTTATGTCAATATTCTATACTGAGGAGTAATATTTATTCAGTATTTATTATCATCACTATGAGTGCTGGATACTGTTTTCAATTCATACTTGCAGCCAGAGGGCGCTCTGTACACCTTTAGTCCACAAATTATTCTAAAGAAGAAGAGGACATTTCAGGAATGGTGTTTTCAATTCATACTTGCAGCCGGAGGGCACTCTCTGTGCACATTTAGTCCACAAATTATTCTAAAGAAGAAGAGGACATATCAGGAACTAACGGCATGTCTTCCAGAGGTCGCTAACCATGGCTTTTACATACAGATAAACACTTTTCAAGACAATAAATACATGATTGAGATGATATATGCCTGTATTGACTCATAATTTGCCTCTGAATAGTGCTCCCTCCGTGGGCGTGGCCGCATTAGCGGATAATGAGCTGAAACACGGACTTCTGACATGTCTCTTTTCATACAGATTACATAAACACAGAATTTGTTTTTTCGATATGACTTACATGATTTAACACTCTGAGGTCTGAAGGTATCGCCGGCGATACCACCGTGGTTTTTTCTTATCAGTGTGAAAGAGACTCAAAATACTCCGTCAATGTTGCACATACAATTAAGAGTTATACACCATTTTAATCTGTGGAATATCTTCTTTCATTTGTGTACACTCAGAGTAAAAACAAAATGTTGTGCTCTTTGTAAAATAAAGAAAACTAACATGATGCGTGATCTCTCCTCTCCCTCTGAACGAAGTCCAATCTGATAGTTCTTAGAAAATGAACTGTAACTTAGTGAATACTAATGACAAAAAAATTACACTTATGTCTAAAAAAACGTTAAGATGTCAGGTTTTAAAACATATAAGTCAAATCGAAAACAAACCTTCTGTGTTTATGTAATCTGTATGAAAAGAGAGCCATGTCAGAAGTCTGTGATTCAGCTCATTATCCGCTAATGCGGCCACGCCCACGGAGCCAGCGCTATTCAGACGCAAATTCAGTCAATACATGCATTCGTCATCTCAATCATGTATTTATTGTCTTGAAAAGTGTTTTGAATAGCCATATTTAGCGATCTCTTGCCTCTGTTAGTTCCTTGATTGTCACATGATATTCCTCTTCTTTTACTGAGGCATTTGTGGACAAAAGGGGCAGAGCGCCCTCCGGCTGCAAGTATGAATGATGAAAACACAGTATCCAGCACTCATAGTAATGACAATAAATATAGAATAATAAATATTATCTCTGTATAGAAAATTGATATAAACATATGAGAATACATCAATATTTCTCCAAATGTGTATGCTTTTAAGCATATTAAGAAATTATGGTCAATATAAGATTTTAAGAGTCAAAATGTGAAGCTTGAGTCTTAGATCTTTTTAATGATGTATAGTTTGTCAACTGCACATCAACATTTAGGCTCTATAATATAACAAATATAGTAGCCTATATGAAATGCCCTAGAGGTAGGAATGTTCAGACGCTTTGCATCACAGAAATACATTATATTTGAAAGTATATTAAAATAGAAAACCATTATTTGGTTAGAGACTTGAGACTTCTTTTAAAAACATTATAATGGCATTATAATGTGTTCAATCTTTTGACTGGTAGTGTAATTTAACATAGGCCTATACAAAATTTTCTTCATATCATGTGCAATAATACGTGCATGCATGAGATCACAAAAATCATGTTTTTTTTTGTCCTGAGTGGACTTTAATCCTGTTATTAGCATGATCACAGAGGGTTTTTTCACAGCCTACCTGACTGAAAGGCCTCATTAATATGCAAGTCATTTCAGGTCATTATTATTCAATTCTTTTGTCTTCTCAGGTGAGAATCACCCATTATACATGAGGATTCCCGCCTCCTCGCATACTGTGTTTCTTGACCAAAAGTGTCTTAGAAAATTTAAATCTCTCTATTGTTTTATATGAAGGAGTAGGAAGGATAATTTTTACTTCATTCTGAAGCAAAAACTCTAGTCTACAACCTCCAATACCCAGAAGTCTTATGAACACAGTTTTAATATATCTTTTTTGGCCTTATTTCAGTGACTTAAGTTTTTTGTTTTTTCAATAACCACGCATAAACGTTATTCCTTCAAAAACACAAACATGTACATACATGTTCCTCACATATTATTGTAGCCTAGTTTGTGCTGAATACAGTGTAATGACACTTTTTCCATTAATATGTTTATGAACAACTGAAAAAAGCACAAATGTCAGGGCATGTCAAAACTTCTCCAGGGCCCCAAAAATCCTCAGACCCCTGAGGGTTAAAACCTGACATTTCAACGTGTCTTTAGACATAAGTCTAATTTTTTTGTGATTAGTATTCACTAAAGTTATAGTTCATTTTCTGAGAACTATCAGATTAAACTTTGTTCAGAGGGAGAGGACAGATCATGCATCATTTTAGTTTTCTTTATTTTGCAAAAAGCACAACATTTTGTTTTTACTCTGAGTGTATACAAATAAAAGAAAGATATTCTATAGTTTCAATTGATATATTACTTATGTCTCTATGACAAAAAAATGACAGAGTATTTTAAGTCTGTTTTGCTGCAATGTGAAAAAAAAAAACCCTGCAAAACGCGCCGGCGCGTTTTCAGACCTCAGGGAGTTAAGTGATTACATTAGAGATGGATTAATTTCAGTAAGTTGTATTGTATGTTGTTCAACATACTTTTTGAAGTTCATTCATGTTTATTACATGCTGTAATAGTAGAAAAGAGGAAGAGATAATAGGTTAACGTGCCGCTTGACCTGAGGCGCTACAGCGATCTGTCAGCGATCCTCTTATGCTCTGCTATGTATCTTTCACTACGTGAGAAAATGGACATGTGGCGTGGAGAACATGAGAACGTGAGTTTGAATGAGAGTTGGTGGCCCTGCATGAAGGCATTTTTTGTAGTTATGCCAAAGTTATGTTTGTTATGTTTTATGCTATGTAAAACTCCCTCATTTTACGAATTCGACTTCGTTTGCACTATGCACTCCAAAGCGCCTGTGTCTTCTTCTATTGAATTGGATCCAGGAGGTCTGCATAACAGTATTGCGCTACAGCACCCCACTGGTCAAACTGCGTTATTGCAGGCCCTTCAAATAGGTCAAATGAGATCAAAAGACTATTCAACAACAAAACTATTTGTCGACAATTTTTTTATTGTCGACGTTGTTGATAATGTCAACTAATCATTTCAGCCCTAGATACGGGTAAGGTTAAAGACAGGTTTGGTGGTATGGGTAGGTTTAAGGGTGGGTTAAGGTGTAAGGGATGGGTCAACTGTGTTATTATTAATGCAGTTACAGAAATTAATTACATGCAGGTATTTTTAACATATAAGTACACTGGAAAAACATGTATGTACACAATAAGTGCATTGTATCAAATGATTAATTTAAATATAAGTATATAGTAGTTAAAGCCACCTAATATAAAGTGGGACTGGTAAGTGAGATTTTAAACCTACAACTTTTCTCATCAAAGAAACATATCTTTAGACCAAGCAACTATAGCTAACATATACAGTCATCCATGGGGCTTTGGTATATAGCAACTTTGAGTCAGAAACCATGTTACAAATGAATTGTATATTAAATTTGATAAAACTTGACTGTCTAATAGCCCTTGCCCTGGAAAATGCTCCTTTTTTAGTAATTCACAAAACAGAGCTGTCATTTGCGCAACCTTCACAACAAACTGTCAAACAATGTTGCATGTTGACGATTAAAGCGAAAATGTGAACAACAGTAAATAACAACTCTGGCTATTTCCAGAGAGGCGTCTGAGCTGTTTTAAGACTGATCAAAACCTGCATGGGGCATTAAAAACTCTGACAGCCATCCACTGAGCTAAGATGAAAAGACGCTCACAACCAGGGTAAAAATATCACAAAGAACCCAGAGACGGCCAATTCCATTCAGCCCGACATGCACACCTGTCTGTGCTGTTGTTTGTGAGTGTGAACATTTACAAGCTGCACACTTCACACATACA
This sequence comes from Megalobrama amblycephala, assembly GCF_018812025.1. Taxonomy (NCBI): domain Eukaryota; kingdom Metazoa; phylum Chordata; class Actinopteri; order Cypriniformes; family Xenocyprididae; genus Megalobrama; species Megalobrama amblycephala. Next base: position 6,683,702 of record NC_063054.1, read on the forward strand.
TAGACGGATCCTTGTTCTGCTTCTATGGCAACTGGTGACAGAAGAAAACAAGGAATGATGGAAGCAGGGATGCTGAGAATGAAGAGGGATGACAAACTTAACTGTGTATGAGCGGCTACCAGTGAACCATCATGAGCTGATAAACAAAATCAAAGATGGCAAATCAGAAGGCAGCATTATGAATCATCCATCCAGCATAATTGTTTATAATGTGTCATTTCACTCATGGCTGAACACGTTTTAAGCTGTATCTACAACATATTCAAACCATTTTCAGGAAACACACACACACACACACACACACACACACACACACACACACACACACACACACACACACACACACAAAACAAATACACAAACTAGCAAAGAAACTTAAACAAGCAAATAAGATTGAACAATGTCTGTTTACTATACATGCTGGTGCCAAGTTCTACCGCAGACATGTATGTAACATGTTTATATAACAATATATTTTTGATTCTAATACATATTTGTATTGAACATAGAATTAATAATTCAGTATGCCAAGATGCTGTGCATTTTGTCAGTTTTGACAGCATGTTATTTTATTTTACTAAAGGCAACCACACAGTTCAATTATAGTCCAGAGCAGAATGCGAGGTTTTCATGTTATACTTAGGGTGTTTACATGTCAACAATGTACTTTTTTGGTGTTTCTTGATGTTTTTTTTTTTTTTTTCTTTTTTTTTTTTTGTGCTTACAGATGACAACATTGTTAAAAATCCCCATTCACACGGATTCACAAAAATGACTGCTGCAGGCCAGTAGTTGGCGATGTCTCTGTAAAGAAACACTACGGGCCCTATTTTAACAATCTAAGCGCATGGAATAAGTTTAACGACGGGAAAAATGGTCTAAAAGGGTTGTCTTTATTCTCTTAATGAGTAATGGGTGTGTTTTGGACATGCAATTAACCAATCAGAGTCACATCTCCCATTCCCTTTAAAAGCCAGGTGCACTCACACCATGGTGGATTAGCTATTTACACAGAATTTAGAAGCGGAAAAGCTGAACGCTTCTCTAACAAATATTTGGCTTATTTGTAATAAGCAGAGTGTATGCGTGTTTTGCACCCACCTATAGGTGCTTATTACTAACACACTCTTTAAATAAAAAAAAAAAAAAAAAATACTGAGCCATTGACTTTAGACCAGGTTTTTGTTGGTCAAAAGTCGTTTTCAGTTGCCTCAAAATAGCAACATGCCAACAATTTGCCTGAACACACCTCATTTTCAGACCAGCACGCCCATGGGCGCACAAATGGGCACAAATGCATTTGCTTTTTAAACACTGGACATGAAAATGATAACTGCATCAGGCTGAAACTAGCAAAAAACACTTGCATCACGCCTGGTGCTGTGTTGCGCCAGGTGTATGATAGGGCCCTACGTGTCTATAGACTGAACAAATAATACACATGCGCATGATGTCACCATTTTCACAAATTCGTGTTTTTTTGTTTTTGTTTTTTTTGTTTTTTTGTAGTTTAGACAGAGACGATAAAGGTATTGTTGCAGTTTGACTTTAAAAGTTTGCACTTTAAGGCCCACAAAACGCCATTTTCGTGTAAATGAACAGCCAAAACGCTTGTCTGTTTTTACTTGAAAACAGTGTCCTGTAAACAACCCCTTATAATTAGGCCTATTTTGAAATGTTATATTGATGTATGAGTCAGAGGTCAGTGATTGGCTGATTATTGAAGTCAGTGTAAAACAGCAACTGGGCAGCAATCGATACAGCACTGCACCTGCTGCTCCTCACTGACAGAACAACTACATCAATCTTTAAGGAGAAAAACCTTGCATCTTTTTGAAACATAAAACTTGGCGTACACATAAATAACAGTACTAATAAATCAGGGTGAACAGAACATTTTCCACTTTCACTGGGGTTCTGAATAGAACACTTTCTGAGTGATATAATGAAAGTGAAAAATCACAGGAGCTTTCAAAATGGCAAAAAAAAAAAGATTAAAAAAGCATCAAAAAAGGAGTCATTACAACTTGTGCACTATATTCCAAGTTTTCTGAAGCAATATGACTTGAATGATGTAAGAAACAGACTGATATACTGAGCTCTCCTTGTCGTGTTCAACAAGATAATGTGATTTGTGAACAAACTGTTCTTTTTAATTTAATATTTTCAATGAATCAATTGATCCAATGCACAAAAACAGCCAGAATGACTCGCTAATAAATGGAATCTCACTTAATGGTCCAATTGCAGTGATTGATAGCTCACTGGAGGTGAAGACTGTCAGTGAATAACAACTTAAATTTTGTTTGTCACATAATTTGCTATAGTATAGATTGAGTGGACTTGGAATATAATGTGACTACTTTTAATATATTTTATTGTGCTTTTTTATTGTTGGTTAAAAGCATTTCTCCTTTTTGGATTTTAAATATTCAAGACTTTGAAATATTTAAATGAGAAATTTAAATATTTGAATATATTCTTTTTTCTGAAAAATTCTCCTTTGAAATTCCTAAGAAACAACATATTACAAAAAAATGTGAATATATGAATATGAATAAAATATGAATCAATCTAGGTGATTCATGTTAAGCACTGATTCATAACTCTAAATCAAACAGAGAACTTTACTGCAAGTTGTTCCTTTTCATTCCTTTGGCTTTACACATGATATATATATATATATATATATATATATATATATATATATATATATATATATATATATATATATATATATATATATTAGTTAGATTTGTTGACCTTTCCTACACTCAATTATTTTTTTTTCCCCTTCCCACTGGGGCTGCATTTTGCTTATAAACACGCTCATGTATGCACGCACAATAATAAAATGACAAAAATTAATCATTGATAACCCATTGCAGCATGAAAAGGAGATTCAAGCTGTATATTCATCATTTTTTTTTTTTTTTTTTCCAATTGAAAGTAAGCCTATGCAAGTAAAATTAACATATTTTGTTTGAAAACATTTCAGAGCAATGTTTAGCTTGTTATGGTGTTTTTATGGTGTTGTTTTGTTAGGAAAAAGAGAAAAGTTTCATAAATTTAGACTATTTTGAGCAGTAATGAGTTATAAGTTTCAAATTAATTTAAATCATTTGAAGTCAATGGAGATCATTTTCATTCTCATATTATGTTCTTATAAATTTGGGCTGTCAATAGATTTTTTTTTTTTATTTTTATCGTGATTACTCGCGCACCCTTAATTCGCAATTAACTGTGATTAATCGCATACTTATGAAATTAAGCATACACCATTTATCTTGTTTAACACGTCCATTTTGCCATCATTGCGTATATCCAGCAAAATACACCATCAGATTGAAGTGTGATTTTCACAAAACTCTATTTTTCAGCTTTTTTCAAGGTAAATTTAGATGTCTTTCCAAAAAAAGGATGCCAAATAACCAAATGATATGATTATTCATATATTTATGTACACAAAGCACCCATTAAAAAAATAAATAAATAAATAAAAATTTGATTAGATACAAAATGGATTTGAAAAAAAATATTATGACTGTTTTATAAGCTTATGTCCCACCGGGTCCAAGCTGACCCGGGAATGCAAAAGGTGTATACAGTTTTTTAATGTATTAGGAGGGTTAACTTTTAATGACAGTAACTGATGAATCTGACATAAAAAAATAAATAAATAAGTAAAAATAAAAAAAATAAAAATAAAAAAAGGCTATATGAACATTTGATATTAAGGCTTTCATAAAATGCAACTGTCACATAAACTCAGTATCTTGTCATTGCAGAGGCAGTGGTTGAAATGAGTTGCCTGGAGCTTAATACCATTCAGAGAGCTGCATTAAGTCTTAATGATTCCCATGCTTCCTGCAGCCTCTGCTTTGAGCTCAAATATGAAGGATTCAATGGACAACTGCTAAGAGCCCAGAGGCTCACAATAGTGAATAGGCACTGGAGCACCTAATAAAAATAAGTTAACGAATGCACACAAATGCACACGCACTTAAACAGCATATTTATAGATGTCCATGGCTTCTTCATGCAGCCTACTTACTCACAAACTAACATGCACCAACACAAACCACTCTTGTCCTACCCTGATATTCTGAATCTCAACTTTCTCTACTTTTTTCTCTACTCTAACTTTCTCATTATGAATCAACCAAACCATTCTAATCAGTTCCCCTACTTTTTGCATATTTTTTTGTCATGTGACCATATTTAGAAATTGAAAGATGCACAAAGATGCACTGATGATAAATAAACTATTGTGTATTTAAAACACATTCAGTTTATTAGTATTATTACAGATGTTATCAATTTCATGTATGCATTAATTTATGACACATATGCTTAAAATTAAGTTTAGATTATGTTAAAACTGTGTGATCCAAATGGATGGAAATTTTATGGGCAATTCAAATACATAAATCTTAAATTTTAGCCTAAATATTTTTTGGTAAGATATGTTTCTGCACTGTAAAACCAAACATTGAAATTAAATTAAATGAGTTTCACTCAAATAATAATGAAAGTTCATTGTACTTAACAGAAAAAAGTTGTGTAAACTCAAAATTTGATTGTAGTAAGCTGAACTTAAAATGACTGAGTTGCAGCTGGTTTCTATTTCCCAGCATGCTTTGCATCAGACTGTATAAGGAAAATAAATGTTGAAATAAGTGTTATATCTAAGTGTTATTTTGTGTGTTTTACACAAGATTACCATAGGGAGACATATGTTAGTGTCATATGTTGTGTTATATTGGGATTTACAGGGAGTTCTGTTATGTCAGTTTTGTAGGGCTCTTGGCCCCGCCCCACTTGTCACAAAGTGGAAGTTCTACTAATTTAAAAAAAAAAAAAAAAATGTTAAGAGTTAGTGTACTTAAAGGGGACATCGGATGCAAAATTCACTTTGAACTTAAATGTGTCTTGGCTGTGTGTTACACAACCACCCATATAATGATAAAAACCCACCCAGTGCTTTTTTTTAATCCCCATAAATCATAAGAACTTCAGAGGAAGCCCTTCACAGATTCTTGCCAAAGTGATGTAAATTTGCACAGGCCCCTCCCACGACTGTTCACAGACACTGCTGTTTTAGCATAGACCCGCCCTGAGTGAGCTGTAAACAGTCCGCCATTATTTCGACTCTGTGTAGGTGTAGACAAGAATGTCTCCTAAGCAACTGAGGTGTTTTGTTATTGGACATAAGAATGATCATAGCAGTCGTCCTTTACTCTCGACATCTGAGCCGCTGAAGACGCAGTGGGTTAATTTTGTATTTGAAGGGAATGCACCCCCAGATTTACCAATGTGCGTTTATGTCTGTGCTAAAAAGTTTATGTTTTGCTAAAAAGTTCCTGAAGGATGGATCAGTACCAACTATTCTTGATCCAGCTTCACCTCCAGAAGACGTGAGTATAGGTTTTTTTATGAATCTTTGCAAATCGCCATTCCTAATAATGTGCTAGTTAGCAAGTTCCACTACGAATGTGGCTAAAGTTGCCTTTGGTTAGAGTTTGTTTTCATCCTGACTGAACATGTTTAATCGGTGTTTGTTGGGTCGTGGAATGTTTGAGCAGTGTGGTATGATTTTTCAGCAAACGACAACAAACTCTGATGTAATCTGACCTGGCCACGAACCGTTGCCATGACGATGAGGCAAGTCCCTTGCTAAGACTGCTGTTTGATCGCGCCGGCGCCTCACGCACACACACCGAAGCACTGCAAACGTAACATCGCAGCTTGTTCATTATCAAAATAATACAGTTCGAACAAACATATATGTTGTCATTTCTATTTAGAACCTTCTCAATGTAATTCTCAATGCACATTTATAATGACCTTTGTAGAGGGTTCATAAGGGTGTTGGTTAATGACTAACAAGTTAATTTTCAAATGTATTTTAATTGTTTTTGAGCATTTATAACTGCATAAATAATAATGGTGAGTTCAATGCAATACCTGCCAAATAGTGTTTACAGCCCACCCACGGAAGATAGGGGTGAGGTGAACAGTAGCTCATTATCATTTAAAGGGACATGCACCAAAACTGCTCGCTGTGAACAGAGCTGTTTTTGACAAGGTAAAAAGGGTGGTTTTTTTTTACACAACCATTAGGAAATTTTAATCAAAGAATGTTATAGACTTTTCATGAAGACCCTAAAGAATCACACTAACTTGTGGAAAATTGGCATCCGATGTCCTCTTTAAATGTTTTGAGGTAATACGTTTTCTCAAATGTTTTAAGTATTCTGAATTTATTGAGTTTTACAGTGTGGACCAAAATTTCATGGAGAAGTCAAATTTCTATGGATATACACATCTCATCATCATTCGTCATTGTTCATTGCCTAAACAAGGCAAACATGTGGCACAGCTTACCCCACTCTCCCTTAATTGGATATCATACCATTTTCAATTTCCTAAACCATTGTGAGTTTTTGAATAATGTTAGATGTGACAAAATTAATGCATACACACCTTGCTGCTGATAGAGGTTTATTATAATGTCAATGGATTGTTGTCAGTATGATGAAGCCTCGTTCGTTCAGACGGGTGTTATCGCTGTGCCAAAGACAGAGCGCTCCCTGTACAGCAGGGCTCAAAGCATTTTTTTTTTTTCTCCTTCCATTCAAATGTCACAATTTTGAGACAAAATCCCCTTTTCTGTTCACAGCTGCAACTCTTTGTTCTTGTTCCCAGTCTTAGAAAACCTCCTTCAGCAACTTCTTTATGAAGCTCAGGTTTATTATTGGTTGAGGTGCAGTCAGGGCTCCACTGGGACTTTGGCCTTCAAGGCACCCACAAATTGAAGAAAGCCAGAGAGAATAGCATATCCTTGGCTATAGCAGGAGACTATAAGGTCCAGGAAAAGATTTGACTTTATAAATCTCCAGAGCCAGAGGACAATGGCAGATTTTTTTTTTATGTGTCATAGTTTTGGATTCACTCACTATGGCGATATATCTTCTGCAGTGCTTTTGCCTGCCAGTCACAATCAAGTTCAATTCCAAACTGCATCTCTTCAACTTCTGGCAGTGTGAGATTTGATTAAGAGTGGCAATCCATCACTACCAATGACTGATTGCCAAAGTGGTTTATTCTTGCAAATATGCTTTCAAACTTTAAATGAAAGTTCAGAATGATTAACCTTCTCACTGGATGCAGCAGGAAAGGACATTTCCCTTAAGCTTATAATAGGATACATGCAATATCTTCCACCAAGGGCATGACATTTGCATTTGCTGTCAATTAAACTGTTTAAGTCATATAAAAAATCCCTGTCCGAAAGTTCTGCAACTGTTTGTGAAAATCTTTTGTGTTCAGGTGATTTACAGAGACAGATCGTACTTAGTTTTATTAAAGCATTTTAGGCACAAATCTTTTTTTAAAGACAGAACTGTTTGATATTAGATAAACTTTCTTAACATAAAACCAATATAGCATGAGTAGCTAGTTTTAAACATTTAATATATATAACCAACCCTCAAAATTATAATTTTGTCCTGTCACACCTCAGATATCTTGACCTTATTAATTGTATCCAAGTTTTACATTCTGTTGAATTTTATATTATGATTTGATAATTCAAAGTAATTTCAGTTATTATATTTAACATTTTTTGCACAACTTTTACATGAATTTACATAATAAATTGTGAAAAAGACACAAAAATTAAATAGACAAAATTGGGATTAGCATATATATATATATATATATATATATATATATATATATATATATATATATATATATATATACATAGAGTACTATGCAAAAGTCGTAGGTCACCATTAGATGTTGTTTTAGCAATGGTATAATGACCATATATAATTATTTATCAGTCGCTTTTTTAGAATATAATCAGGAAATACAGGAAATTTGTATGCAGTATTAAAAAACAGAGAAAAATAACAGCTTCTATAGGCTAAAGTGGCAAGTATTTAGTGACCTCCCCTTACACTTGAGCAATAGCAGGAACCTGCTCTCTTAAACCTAAATGGAATGGAAAAAGACTGGAAGGTCAAGAAAACTTTCAAAATATGAATGAGACATTTCTCATAGTTTCTTCTTTTAGAAACTGAAAGAAGTCCAGGAGGTCACACTAAATATTGATTTTTGCTTAAAGAAGCCATTTTGTTCTGAGTTTTTTTTTTTTTTTTTTTTACAGTTTTTGTACATATTTCCTTTATTTTCTGTTTGCATCGTAATATAGACCAATATATATATATATTGTTATTAAAGCCTGTTTTTTCATCATGTGGCAAGCCTTTTTCATCTATAAGCACCAGTGTTCTGTGTCAGCCAAGCAGGCCGCTCCTGAAATATCTGCCTGATCTATGTCAGCGAGGCCATTCCTAAAAGTATTTGTCTGTCCCATGTCAGCCATGAAGGCCTCTTTTATACTCTCTGCCTGCCCTAACTCGGCCAAGGAGGCCGTTTTGTAAACTTCTGCCTACAGTATGCTACCCAGTTCTTTGGGCACTGTTGTTGCTGGCTCCATTCAGCCCTTCAGCTCCTTCTGAGCTGTCTGCCCCTAGCATCTTGGATCCGCCTGGTCCTTCCAGTTCGTCAGCTCCGCCTGGGAGTGTCGACCTTCTAGCTCCACCTAGAACCTCCAAACACGTCACTCCAACTTGGCCCACCGACCAGTTGGTCCAACTTGGTTCCTCAGTCCCTTGGCTCAACATGGAACCGTCGTCCCTACGGCTCCACCGGGCTTCCTTGTCCCTTCAGCTCCACCTTGGTCAGTCATTGTTCTGCTTTTTCATGGAATGTCAGGGTTGTGTTCTGTTTTCCTGTGTTTTGTGCATGTTTCTTTTGATTCCTGTATTTGTGTCCTTGGTTACTGAAAGTTACACACCTGTTTGTGTTTCAATTGCTCCTTGTATGTTCCTGTCATTACGTTTGTGTAGTTCTATTAACTATTTTTTGTTTGTTGAATATTCTGAAGTGTATTTTGAGATTTTTAGAATTTTAGATTCACTTCTGCAATGAAATCCTGCTGCTTTTTCTGTGTTTTCAACACCCCAGCAAGACAGATGTAGTGTTTGCTAATTTTGTAACTCAATTTTGTTTATTAACAGAAAAATGCTCAAAGTTTTAAACTATACTTAGATTTGTATCTAGCATGATTAGTTTTATTATTCCACATACAGTCAACTTTCGAGAGTTCAGTAAGCGCAAGGTAGTAAGGTTCAGAAAGGAAATTGTGTGTATCGATTTAACATTTTAATTCTGTTTCAAGACAGAGCTGGCTGATTTTCCCACTCTATTACTCTTCTGTCTCAGACTATAAATCATACAGAAGGACGGAGTGTAATTCAGCCTTGCGCTACTGTGGTGGCATATGCTAAAAGCTGTTTTACATTATGTGGTAAGACACAACACAATCCTCCTCTCTCCAAGCCAAGGGTCACGCTCTTAAACCAAAACTCTTCTTTTACAGAATAACAATTACTCTTCATACTCCAGAGAGAGGGCAGCAAAAATGGAAAAGAGTTGGAGCCATGTTGCAGGAGGTTTGGAATGATTCAGCCAATTCTGGAAGGAAATGGAAGCTTTTAAATTATGTAAATGAATGCTCTGAAACTTAAGGGAACCTTAAAGGGAACCTAGAAATGACAGTTGAGGAGAACAGCCTAGTGATATAAAGATAAATATGTGATATAAATACAATCCAATTCACAATATTCATATCCACTGTAATAATCCACTAACTCTAAAAAGAGAAAACGAGAATCTAGTTGTTGTAGACAGAATGAAGTGTGACCACTTGACTTTGTCAATTTAAGCAGTTAAACTAGGAAATTAAGGAGATCAAAAACAGAAAAGAGAACCCCAGTCCTTCAGCTCCGCCAAGATAACATGCATTGATGTTGACTAATGAGTTTCTGCATTCTTGAAATGAAATCTTTTCAGAGTCTGATAGCCCTCATGCCATGAAGAGATAAAGGCCTTTGCCACAAGTGTCTGTTACACACAGCTTGAAGATATAAAATGAGAAAAGCAGAGAGCAAAAGGTGCCACTATGCAAAGCTTTGTAATAATATATATATGAGAAAGACAGAATTAGCAAACATCAAAGTCTAATTTGCTAAGACGGCTCTGTCTGAACATAAATTATGATTTCTAATTCTCATTGTGGGATAATGTATTCAAGCTATCAGTGACTTAACCAGACTGTGTTATGCAACATAACATAATAAGTCTGTCTCTGGAACTTGGTAGGAATTGAATTGAGTCTCATTTCAATAAAGGGACTGAACGAAACAAGGAGATAATCAGAATTAAACAGGAACTAAACGGAGTTGGCAAAACAGGAACACAACCGTGACAGTACCCCCCACCCCCCCTCGATAAGGCGCATCCTCACAAACAAACACCATGGTGGAGTTGGAGTTGTGGCATTGACTGAAGGGCTAGGCAGAACCGGCGGAACATAGAGGCTGACGGACCAGGGGACATCTCCAGCCTGGAAGCCCAAGGTGGAGTTGCTGGCTTGCGGGACCGAGGTAGAGACGGGGGCTCGGCCGACTGGGGCGATGACGGAGGAGTGAGGACAATGGGGAAGCCAGGGGAAAGTAGAAGGCCGGTGAAGCCAAAGGGGTGGAGAGTCAAGACACAGCCAGAGACCCGGAAGTCCGTGGCGATGCCAGACCAAGGCTGATTCAGATGGACAAGGGAGCCCGGAGGAGTCCCAGGGCTGGCAGACCACAGTGGATTCGAGGGACCGCAGAGCTGGGGGCCGGGGGCCGGGGGCTTAACCTTAAAGCTGCAGTCCGTAACTTTTTTTGGTTAAAAATGATCCAAAATCAATTTTTGAGCAAGTACATAACCAGCTGGTGTTCAAAACTATCTCATTATCTTGTCTCGATTCACAACGGTAAGCTTGTAATAATGTTTTATAATAAGAGCGACATGGTCGATTTCCGTGGGAAATTTGTGCATGCAGCAGTTCCTCTGTGCTTCATTGCATCACGTCCGTAAACAGAAAGGAAGGAGTCCAGGCAAATCGGTTTTATCACGTGAGGATGCTGCTGGTAGCGGATCATTTATAGCCTTTTCTCACAGCAGCTGAAATAATTAAACTTATCATTTTGATGGCGGATTGTAATCCAGAAAGGTCCATATGACAATCATCAGTAAAAACTGGAGATACACCTGTAGTCAAAAAGCAAAAGACTTTGGACGGTGGAGTGGCTACAGAAATTGAAATCTACAGGTAACGCTAATATACACATAGTCATAATAATGCTGATGTTGTTAACATTAACGATTTGAGAACAAAGTATAACAGTAATAATAATTTGCACGGTTTGGCGTGATCCGAGCTAAGCGATCGTTAGATTTAATCATCATTGGCAGCGCGATTTATTGTAGGCCTAATGCCTTTTTACCTCAGTTTGGTCAGAACAAAAGTGGCAGAAATGTTACTTATTGTTCAGATGATATTTTCCAGTGAAAATTCTTATATTGGTCATACTTTCAAGATTTAGAATCTGTGATTCTGAAGTTCAGTATCCACACCGGTGCAGTGACTGACAGCAATCATTAGATTCATCCGCGCTGACGAGCTATGCGGGAGGCACAACGCACGTACAGATAACTGTTCCGCATATGACTGCAATTGCAGGTTTCAAACAGAGATGGCGACAAAGAGGAAAAATCGCAGACTGCAGCTTTAAGTTGAGCTGGTAGACAGAAGGCCTGAGGCAGAGCCGAAGAGGTGCATGGAGCAAGCATCGGGTGCAGATCCGAGGAGAAGGGCGACACCAGTGTCTCTCAAATCCAGGGAAATGGACAAAACCAGTGGAGGACATGGGACCAGGAAGTCAGGTGAGGATTTCGGAGGAGGAAAATTTCCGGACGGAACCGGCGTATAAGGCGAAGACTCGAGGGTGGGGACTCGGGATCGAACTGGATCCACGGACCACAGATCTATCAGGCAGTGGTCTGCTCCTGGCTTTGGAATGGACTGGGCAGCTTGCTTCGGCTCGGGGAAGACCGAGGCAACTGATTCCAGCATGGGCTCCTTCACTGCCTCACTGATGTTACCCGGAGAGTCGCCCTGCTGTATCCTCCACCACCAGTATTCCACCAGCGCCCTGTTCTCGTAGGTGATGACACAAAACTGGTATGTCCATGATATAAAAAAAAAAAAAATATATATATATATATATATATTTTTTTTTTTTTTTTTTGATCAGTTCTTCTGTAATGGTGGTCTGCAGCCTAAACAAAGTCTTTTTTTCAGAATAACAAACACTCAGGAGATAACATAGAGGACATAGGAAAATGCAAACCAAATACACTGAAACAAGAACCGACAAGGGGTGGAACGAAACGGAGTATAAATACAAGCCGAAAATAATGACTGACAGGTGATGATTATATGTAACTATAGAAACAAACGAGGAGATAATCCGAATGTATCCGGAACAAACGGAGTAGGCAAAACAGGAACTACTTCTAAATTTCAAAACAATGGGGCTCAGCTTTATTGTAATGAATGCTCATCAGTTGATTGCGATATGCGATCAGGATGGCTGAAATGATGATGATTTATTTTTTTAAATTACACACACACATTCTGTAAAAATATTTCCTTAAAAGATATTAAACACTTTTTTCCTTAAATATTTTAAACACAGATTAAAAAAAGTGAAAGTAACATCACACTTTAATTAACTTTAATGAATTAGTTATTTTTAAAATTAACCAAAGAAATTATTTGTTTGAATAGTAAGCAAAGAGTAAGAATAGAAGATTGAATTTTACACACAAAAAGGGTTGGGAAGCAGATTTGCATATAACCACATGAAAAAAATGTTGCTGTTTTCTTACATTTTAATATTTTAGTTTTAGTTTAATTTATTATTGAGTTTAAAAATGATTGACATTATATTACCGCTTTATGTTTCTTCTTGTTTTATGAGCTTTATTTGTCTCATAACGTTTATACATATAAAAGCACTCTATTTTCAGAGTATAAATGGGGTTTTATGCAATGAAATATATAACTGGGTGTCCATAGCATCAGAGAGTATGAGACCTCAAATAAATTGCCGTGCATCCAGCACATGCCCAGTTAAATACATTAGATTTCTCCATCTGAGCTTGAATCAAATGCATTCATAAATGTGACTGCTTACATAAGAGTATCAGAGAACTGCTCACAAAACACAAGAGAGGTAGATGGGAGAAAAACACCTAGCTTGTGCCTCTGAGAGAAGGAATCCTCTGGCTAGAGCAAATGAATCAGTGAGCAACAAACTCCACAGCATTATCTACAGTGAAGTGCCATTTCCAATCACAGTAGTGCTGAACAAGCTTCCGGCCCCCCTCCCGCTGCCTTCATCGTCCTTATGGGCGCACATTTACCCATCCAGGCATCACTGTCCTCAGCTAGTAAGGAGACATAGGGAATGACAGTTGGCTCTCAGAGGAGGAGGTTCCAGATTGGTGATGTGGCATTTGTTCAGCTGGCTGGAACGGCCAAGAACTCCCTCATCAGCAGTTTACAAACTTGTCTTGGCTCACAATTTTAATGTCACAGAATGAATTTGTTAAATAACCTGAATTAACCTTAATTAAAAGATTATCACTTACAGCATTGCGCAGTAGCTTTACCTTAAACAGCTAATTTACATTTCTCAGTGGTGAGGTGGCAGATTCTTTGTTTATAAAACCATGTAGCTTTTCAGTAGCGAAGCTTTTTTTAATTGATTAAGTAGCAGGGTAGCATTGACACAGGCTTTTTGCTTTTTTTCCCCCTAACAATATAAACAATATATCGTATGAATTTATATTCTGTCAGCTTCTTAGAATCACACCTATAGCGAAGCCCAATTCATGAATGAATCAATGTTTTGAGTCAACTCTATTTAAAGAATTGACTAACAAATTGGTCTGAATCTTTCCGAAAGCTCAGTCACACATTGAATCATCTGGAGTGCTTTCTCACTCCGTAAAACATTGACATGGTATTTTATTAGGTTCAACACCAGCAGCTTGTGAAAAGCTCTGTAACGCAGGTGAAAACATTTTATGATTGAAACAGTATGCAAAAACAGTAAAAACGTGTCATGGCATTTCCATTACTATTGTAATACCATGGTATTCTGAATACCATATATATATATATATATATATATATATATATATATATATATATATATATATATATATATATATATATATATATATATGTATGTATGGTACATAAATATGGTAATAATTTACCAACTGTATACTGTATACCAACTGTATCATAGCTACTGCCACAGAACAATGGACTACTAAAATATAAAAATTTATTAAATTGAATTACAGCTGGTTATTTTAAATATTTAATCATTATAATATGTATCTTTCATTTAGCCAAGATGCTAAATTAAGCAAGTTGCATGTAACTTGTAGTGTTGCTAATTTAGTAGTATTTAGTAGTATTTAATTTGTAGTATTTAGCTTTCAGCTTTGCCTAGCTAATTTTCTTGTTGGACTTGTTAGCTACTTAGCTAGTTAAATTTTTGGGGTAGCCTCCCAACACGGATTACTTCACAATACCCATTCTAATTATTTATTGTGTAAACTAATACTTTAATGTTGAAACTAAGTTCATTGGGACAAACTGTTTTATAATGTTGTTAATTTGTCTTAGCATGTGTCTAGCATTATTTTACATATTGTTAGCATGTTTGTAGCAGATTTTAATACATCGCTAGCATGAATTATCATGCTCCTATCATGAATTAGTACACTGCTAGCATGTTTTAGCACACTGCTAGCACGCTTTAACACATTGCTAGCAAGTTTTAACATGTTGCTAACATGAATAATTGAATAATGATAATTACATAATGTATAATATAGTCTGTGAAAACAACAGTTATGTTAAAGCTGCAGTCTGCCATTTTTCCTCTTTGTCGCCATCTCTGTTTGAAACATGCGATTGCAGTCATATGCGGAACAGTTATCGTTTCGTGGGTTGTGGATCGGCACGGCTCAGCGTGGATGAATCTAATGTTTGCTGTCAATCACTACACCGGTGTGGATACTGTACTTCAGAATCACAGATTCTACATCTTGAAAGTATGACACTTTTGTTCTGACCAACTGAGGAAAAAAGCATTAGGCCTACAATAAATTGCACTGCTAATGATGATTAAATCTAACAATCGCTTAGCTCGGATCACGCCAAACCGTGCAAATTATTATTACGGTTATACTTTGTTCTCAAATTATTAATGTTAACAACATGAGCATTGCGTGACTATCCCTGTGTCTCAATCAGCTCCCTAGCTCGTGAATCAGTATATCATGGCCGATTCCCTGTTCAGTGCCCTGACTACTGAACTAGGGAGCTGATTGAGATACACACTATGTGTATTTAGTGTATATTAGAGTTACCTGTGGATTTCAATTCCTGTAACCACTCCACAATCCAAAGTCTTTTGCTTTTTGACTACGGGTGAATCTCCAGTTGTCACTGATGATTGCCAGTGTCAGACTGACGTTTAATTATTTCAGCTGCTGTGAAAACAGAGTATAAATGATCCGCTACAAGCAGCATCCTCACATGATAAAGCCGACTAGCCTGGACTACTTTTTTCTGTTTACGGACGTGACGTAATGACTCAAAGACGAACTGCCGAATATTCGAATTTCCCACGGAAATCCACCAGGTCGCTCTTATTTTAAAACATTATTACAAGCTTACCGTTGTGAATCGGGCTAAGATAAGGAGATATTTTAGAACACTGGCTGGTTACGTACTTGCTCAAAAAAATTATTTCGGATAATTTTTAACCAAAAAAAGTTACGGACTGCAGCTTTAAGTTTGGCTTCCTAGCAAAGACAACAACAACAAAAAGGGTCACTATTTTAAAGGTGCTCTAAGCGATGTCACGCGTTTTTAGGCCAAAACATTTTTTGTCACATACAGCAAACATCTCCTCACTATCCGCTAGCTGCCTGTCCCCTAAACAAACTGTAAGAAAACGCGGTCTCTGTAGTCGCCACAAGCTCCAAAAACGGCAGCAAAATCAAACTGGTGCAGCCTGGACCATCAAACATAATAAACACGCTCCAGCCAATAACCGACAAGAATGATTTTAAATGCGCGTTCATGACTGTTTCAGGAAGCACGGAGGGGAGGGAGAGGAGGAGGAGGAGGAGGAGGCGGAGGGAGGGTCTAGCTAGCCTCTGTTTTGTTTGACAACACTTCGAACGTCAACAGGAAGTTACTCCACCCAGGATCACTTAGAGCACCTTTAAAGAGGACCTACTATGCCCCTTTTCACAAGATGAAAAGTGTCTGGTGTCCCCAGAATGTGTATGTCAGGGGTGTCCAACCCTGTTCCTGGAGGGCTACGTTCTGCAGATTTCAGTTCCACCCTGCTCCAACACACCTGTCTGTAATTATCAAGCAGAACACCATGATTAGCTGGTTCAGGTGCGTTTGATTTGGATTAGAGCTAAAATCTGCAGGGTGGAAGAACCTCCAGGACTAGGGCTGGACACCCCTGGTGTATGTGAAGTTTCAACTCCAAAAAAACCCCCCACAGATCATTTATTAAAGCTTGTCAAATTTGCTTCTATTTGGGTGTGAGCAAAAAACACGCTGTTTCTGTGTGTGTCCCTTTAAATGCAAATGAGCTGCTGCTCCCGGCCCTGCCCTACTGCTAAAAACATGCTCATCTTACGTAAGAGTAGGGGGAAATCTGGAATCTTCGGAGAGACGAGCGATTTATGATTTATGGGGAATATAAAAATACATATAATGGTGGATTTTTACCATTATAGGCTGGTTGTTTACACACACTGTGGACACACATCTGTGTTCAAACACCGTACAAAAGTGCATTTTCATAATAATAGATCCCCTTTAAATTAAACCATTATAAGTAAAATTTACCTAAGGATCTACCTACAATAAAAGTTTACAAGCATTTTTTTTCCAGTTCTAGGTCCAGGTTTTTTCATTTGTATGGTAGCTTGCCCATTTTGCAGTTTCGTCAGGTTTCACATAGCTGTAGTTGAAAGAAAGAATTCAAAAGACAAGTGAACCTATTCACTTAAAGAATAGGTGATAAGACTGATGATATATTGAGCATGAGCACTAACACACAAAGACAATATACATCAATGTCAAAGATGCTTTTAAAAATTCTATTGCAAATGCAGTATGATTAAATAGGTGATTACATTTAACAAAAGGTACCAAGGGCCAGGTTAAAAATCCAAAGCATTTATTATCACTGTAGAGTATTACTAGTACAGAGTTGTCCCAAAGGAGAACTGCCCACAAACATGTAGCATGCATTAGGGATTCAGTGACTGTCAGAGAGTCTACAGGTAGACCCAAGGCTAAATCTCAGCAAAGCCATCACACAAATATGACAGAGTAAAGAATCAAAAAGCAGCCATGAGCCAATGGGGAAATAAAAGAACCCGATATGCATGTGGTGAGGTTCAAAGGCTAAGGAATGGTGCACAGGCAAAATGAGAAATGAGGATTTTTTTTTTTCTTTTGTTGGGAAGCAAAGGATGCAGATGACAGGGAAACCATTCAATGTGGACTGTAGAAAATAACATGAACTAACATGAACGAGCACACTTTGCCGCAGTCTGAAATGAAACAACAACTGGATGTTGCACATTAAAGGGACTTGGAGTGTGTTGAGACCAAGAATGGTTTCGCAGGCAGATGGTGTATTTATGGCATTTCCAGAAGGGACTAACTGGACTGTGTGATAACCAGCCAAAGTTTTACTTGGAGTCATGAAAACTAAGAATTCTGCTCATGACATCCTCTACACTGGTACTATGAAGAAATTGTGTGGACTGGGCAACCCACCAACGCAAGAAATGACGTAATCTGAGGGCACATCACATAAACAATAAATTGCACTGCTAAGTAGATCAACATTTTATGTTGGCGATACCAAGATTAATTACCCAATTAAAGGACTCGATGGCTATGCCAAAGACTCATAACTACAACCAAAAGTTATCAGACAATATAGCGTTAAAAGAATCAGCCCCTTTCTCTATAATATCTGGCTTGCCCATGATGAGGCGACAAAAGAAAAGCATAGAGAACAGATGATGAAACGACTAAGTTTTTTACTATGGAAGTCGAGTGCTTTTCCAAATTCCAAACTGTTAACTCATAATTGATTTATATAATGCTCTACGTAGTCAGTAACTTACACAAATAGTGCTGCGCACAGTAAAATCAACTTGCAATTGAGTTCAGTTCACTAAGTACAAATATGTTCTACTTGATACCTCAAAGTCTTAGGTGAAAGAATGAATGTCAAAAGACACTCATTTGAAAAAGACTGTTTTGAACAAGAAAGAAATTGGGAATTTTTTTCCCTGCAATATCAGTACAGGATTCTATTACTTTTTTGTAACATCACTGATATAATTTAGCTTGTTTCCTAAAAATAAGCTCACTGTTCCACACCATCTGAGCAAAATTAAGCGATTCAATTAAAGGCAGAGATCCAACACTATCTGAGATAAATGAGGGAAGTTGGAGAATCTCGCTAGCAATCAGGGCCATTGTGAGAAACCATGGCCATCTTTTATTACTTGTCAAAACACATAAAGCCAAAGATTCATTTGCATCAACGGCATAAATGAGGGAAGAAACCGAACTGAAAAATCATTTAGCCTTGAACTGCTGCATATTATGATTTGGGCCAACTCTAAAACTCTCCCCTGAGAGTCATATAGCACATAGAAACTATGACCTCAATCCAGTTCATACAGTCACATGGTCTATTCTGAAATAGACCAGACTTGGCATCAGAAATCAGTCAAGCCAAATCTTACCTATCAGATGTGACTTTATGAGGATAATGTATATTCTTGGTGAATAGCACTGTTCAGGCAGGCTAATTTAGACCCTAGCAAGTTAGTCTCAGCCATTAATATTAAAGCTTCTGCCTCTTGGCTGTCAAGATAAATGACACTGAGAGAAGACACAACACTAATGGAGAGATCAGCCTTTGATGCCCTGCAACCTATCTCTGTCTGGCCTCGGATCAAATCCATATACAGCACAATCTAGTCTGTGATACACATCTAAAGTTATTTCTATAGCCCATCCAGTAAGAGGGAAAAGGTTGTTTAGATGCACCCTTGGCTGATGTTGCAATGATGTTCATTTCACTTAGATACATCCTTTTAAATGACCCTGTCAGTGCAATTTTCTGATGTCGCTCCAAGCAGAACTATTCTTGCTTGTTGTCTCTGTAATCACAGAGTATGGTCTTTTGTTTTTTTACATCAAACATTTTTTTTTCAGTAACTTTCCTCTGTTAAAAGACTTCATACTTTTACCTTTAGATTTTTTTTTTCTGCCAAGTTAATGAAACACAAGATAATTAACATGACTATAAAGCTTGAGCAAAACTGTTCTCTCCCATTAGCCCTTCACCAATAATTGCTCTACAGCTCATTACAAAAGCTGCAGTTGTTCATATCATTTCTTAATTTTATTGCTCTCTGAATCATGCACACTGCACTCACATTCTCATGGTCTAATAGGTGCAATAATTATTGATCAAATTTATTATAAGTGCATACATGTGTAGGACTGATTTAATCGCAATAAATTGATACTTGTTGCAAAGTGAGTGGATGAAGCAATAAACAAGGATAAATTTAATTGCATTTATGTTTTTGGCTTATGCCTTTATTTAATTTTATCTATCTATCTATCTATTTACGGATTTCTGCGTAACAGTAAGGTTGCAATCACTGTTTATTAAATGGCAACTAGATAATTTGATAGTTAATAGTTTCTGATTGCCACAGAGACAATATGTGCGCCTGACTATTTTAGGTCAAATATTGCTTAAGTAATAGCTGCCACATGCAAAATACAGGTTGAATTTTTTAAAGTGCGTCAGTAGGAATGAGAATGAAAATTTGGATTGTCATGAACTCCACAAGTTGCATAAATCATAAACTGAAGATCCATGTTATTCAGCATGATTCAAGAATATTACAAAGAGCATCTAGTGCTTCTTGGAAAAAAATAAATTGTGACCTTTTTGTGCAAAGCAGTTCACACACTTAGTAGGATATTAACTAGTACATAGTGCAGAATCTTAAATAACATTTAATCTTTTTTTATGTCATAACTTTTTGTGTGTATAAGTGATGTTTTTGTGATAAAACGTATTTAAAATTCCATATTTTTAATGTTGTCTCCAAGTTTTGGACCTCACAATACAATAAATATAGAAACAATTAGTTTTGCTGATATTATAAGCTGAAGTTTGTACATTCTTAAGCAATGAGTTCCACATGAAGTTCAAGTTGACTTTACGACTGTGTATCTTTCTGATGGCTCGAGACAAAAGAGTGAAATGTCTTACCTGCGCGGCCATAAATGACAGATCCATGGTGATTTGCTTATCAGAACAATAACTAAAGCTTCAGTAAGGTCAGGTAAGCTAGCTTCTGTGTCGTCTCTGTCCACGCGGGTAACCTATTTACATCCAAATGACATCGTCGAGTTCAGCTCCAGCCTCCAGGTACATGAATCCTGAGCATCTGATGTGCGTCTGCGATCATTTTAGAGACGGATCAACAGCGAGACGAGGATGAGACAGAGCGGAGGAGAAGAAACAAGAGGAGAGAGAGAGAGAGAGAGAGAGAGAGAGAGAGAGCGAGAGAGAGAGAGAGCGTATTCTTATTCGTATTCATGTTTTTGTGACGCCAACCGAACGTCTCGAAAAGATTTTTAGACAAAGCTTTTGTAGATGCGCCACATGCTGGGTATTGAGCTCGAAATATTTAGTAAGAATAGCTCTTTCAAAGCCAATTATGTTCGATTTATCAACTATGACTATGATTTATTTCTACAGCCATAAATAATAGTCACCCAAAAACATTTTACTTATGGTTTTGCTAACTGTACATATATTAGTTAATTAGTTAATGTACATATATTAGTTAATATACATATATTAGTACATATATTAGTTAATATAGGCTACATATACATATAATCAGGAAAATATATTTTGATAAAGGTAAACGTATAAGGCTCGCTGTCCATTATAGAGTGATCAGGCATGAGACAAGACTTGAATAATATGAAGCCAAATGCTGTAAAACCTTTCATAATTAATGAAGCAGTCAGAACGTGTAAAATATTGAATGAATATAGACACATATTGTTATGAACTATAGGCTACCATAAAAATAAAATGTGTTAAAACCTGTAAAAGGGTTGTAAGTAATCAGCAAGTGATGAGATTATGGAGAAGAACTGTTGCTATTAAAGGGTTAGTTCACCCAAAAATGAAAATTCTGTCATTTATTACTTACCCTCATGCTGTTCCAGACCCTTAAGACCTTTGTTAATCTTCGGAACACAAATTAAGATATTTTAGTTGAAATCCGATGACTCAGTGAGGCCTCCATAGCCAGCAATGACATTTCCTCTCTCAAGATCCATTAATGTACTAAAAACATATTTAAATCAGTTCATGTGAGTACAGTGGTTCAATATTAATATTATAAAGCGACGACAGTATTTTTGGTGCACCAAAAAAACAAAATAAGGACTTATTTAGTGCGGGCCGATTTTAAAACACTGCTTCAGGAAGCTTCGGAGCATAAATTAATCAGCGTATCGAATCATGATTTGGATTGCGTGTCAAACCGCCAACGGCTGAAATCACGTGACTTTGGTGCTCCGAACAGCTGATTCGACACGCTGATTCATTATGCTCCGATGCATCCTGAAGTAGTGTTTTGAAATCGGCCGTCACTATATAAGTCATTATTTTGTTTTTTTGGCATACCAAAAATATTCTCGTTGATTTATAATATTAATATTGAACCACTGTACTCACAGTAACTGATATGTTTTTAGTACCTTTATGGATCTTGAAAGAGGACGTAACAGTCGGGGTGTACGCCCCCAATATTTGCATATGTCAGCCCACGTTCCCAACATTATCATTATGAAAGGCATTAGACAAGGGCAGAACGTCTGGATGTGCATAGCTGAATCAACAAACTAGGTAAGCAAGCAAGAACAACAGCGAAAAATGGCAGATGGAGCAATAATAACTGACATGATCCATGATAGCATGATATTTTTAGTGATATTTGTAAATTGTCTTTCTAAATGTTTCGTTAGCATGTTGCTAATGTACTGTTAAATGTGGTTAAAGTTACCATCATTTCTTACTGTATTCACGGAGACAAGAGCCGTCGCTATTTTCATTTTTAAACACTTGCAGTCTGTATAATGCATAAAGACAACTTCATTCTTTATAAATCTCTCCAACAGTGTGTAATGTTAGCTTTAGCCACGCAGCCTCAAACTCATTCAGAATCAATGTAAACAATATAACAGTATACAATACTCACATAATCCGACGCATGCATGCCGCATGCATGACGAACACTTTGTAAAGATCCATTTTGAGGGTTATATTAGCTGTGTAAACTTTGTTAAGGCACTGTTTAAGGCAAGCGCGAGCTCTGTGGGCGGAGAGCACGGGATTTAAAGGGGCCACAGCATAAATCGGCGCGTTTATAATGATGCCCCAAAATAGGCAGTTAAAAAAATTAATTAAAAAAAATCTATGGGGTATTTTGAGCTGAAACTTCACAGACACATTCAGGGGACACCTTAGACTTATATTACATCTTTTAAAAACATAATCTAGGGCACCTTTAATTTGTGTTCCAAAGATTAATGAAGGTCTTACGGGTGTGGAACGGCATGAGGGTAAGTACTAAATGACAGAATTTTCATTTTTGGGTGAACTAACCCTTTAATGACAACTGATGTTGGCAACTTTCTTGAGAGCTGCAGAACATGGAGTTGTAGAATATTAGTCATATTCTTATTTATTTATATTATTATTATTATTATTATTATTATTATTATTATATATATTTTCTTCTCTTGGATCATCACTAATGGCAAATAAAAGCAATATGGGTTTAAAATAAGGTTCTTTTAAAAATGAATCCTGCCTCAACCATAATCTTAAGGTTGAAATGTAATATAATCAAACTGGCTCTCTACTTGTTATAGTCAGAAACACTTTTGATGAGCTTGAGGTTAAACAGAGTCAATACTTGTTAACACACGTATCCACAATATGTTAACGTATTATCAAGATTATTGAAATGCCACACTCTCTTTTGTGCATGACGGTAATCTGAATTGCAAATGCGAGGTAATCGCCATTCTAGTCTGTGAGCATGAATATGCCACCCTCTTGGCAGCTTAATGGTGTTTAGAGGACAGAATCATTGTACTCTTGGTGAACTCTCGCACATTTGACCACAGCATTCAGAATACACTTAGCATGCACAAGCTAAGTGTATAATATGCAATGCAAAAATAATGCATTGATATGTGATGAACAAACAGACACTAGATGCGTTGCCTTGTGAAAAAGAAGTGTGCTTCATTGCACTGAATGCGCACTTGTAGTTTACTTCAAATTTTATATAAATGCCCTGCCCAAATACCCACAATTGTTCTTGGCCACTTGAGAGTGCATGAACGCGACAGGAAATAAGTGGGTAAGACTGTCCAATGTCTTAAAAATGCCCAAGTGCAGTGCCCTTAATGCACACTAAACCCACACTATCTTGAATACTGCTTCGGAGCAGTATTAAAGGCTAAGCATATCCCATCATGCATTATGTTTGGGAACTCACATACCCCAAAATCGCGAGATGTCAAGGAAAACATTTGACTGTAAGTTAAATTAATTATATATTACATATAATTTGGTCGTAAAATATAAAGTGTTGCACATTTTATTGATGCAAAGATGAGTAGGCTATGTGTATTTTGTACATCATTTACAACTGCTTTTTATCACAATTTTAAAATTGTGTTTTCTAGTTACATCGCGACCACTGAACAGACATTTGGAAGTGTATTTTAAAATGCAAAGTACTGAAAATAATAATAAAAAAAAGATATAAGTGTGTCCCATTGGGTAATAAAAAGTTCTATACATACTTAATACATACTGCACGCCTACTTTAACACTTGAGCCAAATACAGGAAATACATCATGCAAGTAGACAAGTGGTCAAGTGCAAAGGCTCCAAGTGTGGGTATTTTGACAGGGCAATTGTATATAAAAAACTCTACTTGCAGATAATATAATATAAATGAAATAAAGGGCTACTTAAGTGTACTTAAAGGGGTATTTCACTGCTGGCAAAATGGGCTTTCAATAAAACTTCGGTGACTAAGACTGTTGTCTTCTTTTTTGGAAAATAGGTAGGGAAACTTCAATACCCATAATGCACTGGGAATTCCGTCCAAGGCCGCTACCACGAGTCTACTATGGATATGCTTACCAAAGTCAAATACCGCCTTGCTTTAGCAGGAAATACTTCTTAGCAAACTTTTAGTCATAATGGTGTTGACTTGTATTTTTCCCAGCTGTAAGAATTCAAAGAGTAAACGTTTAGCGGGAGTGAGTTACTTTCGATTTCCAGTGAAGGATCCAGCACTTTGTAAGCAGTGGCAAAAAGCTAAAGAATTGTAAATACAGAGAGAATGCCATAACGGATAATTTGAAAAACATCAATATTTTAAACTGGATGACCACGAACACACTGCACTAGCACTCATTATATATACACGGAAGTATATATAATGAGCCATGCTCATTAATCACTCTTGCAGATGTCATACACTGCGCAGTGCTGCTTTAAGTTGAACACACATAGTGTTTTAGTAGCCTGGTAATACCAGACTCTGCTACTTCACTTTGCTTCGTAGACAGAGTCTGGAATGGCATAATAGAGAAGTGTTTTCTCTCTCGCTAGGGGACGCTTGTCTGAAGTTTAAAATCATTGGTTACCCGTAAGCCAATCAGATACGTTTAGTTATGACGTATGTTATCCGCCTGTACAGCCGCATCGAAGCACAGACATCATGCATCGAACTCAAATCTATGATTGAACTTCCACTGTAAACCTGTTGTAAACACATGATGATGTGAGCGAAATACCGGAGTGAACATGGCTGTAAACGACTTTTGCAGATTATGCGAAGTTAATGCATCCCGAAGTTTGCATCCCGTGTCTCGTTTCCCATTTCCGCGGTCGTTTCGGTTTTCGATTTCTCTAACCTACAATGTAAAACTCGGCGCTTAGCATCTACGTCACGGCTCTCAGCCCGCCCTCTGTTCGTTGATTGCCCGGCTGTTGATTCCAGCCCGGCTGTTTCCAGACCGGGCAAACACAAAGCTCTGACGCTGTATCAGACTGAGTACAGAAGCGAAATGAAATTGAGCGGAAGTAGGAAGTCTGACGTAGTCAGGCTAGTGTTTTAGGCCAAACAGAGTGGAAAAACTGAAAGAACCCCCCCCCACCCCAAGCAAAAAGTAAGAAAGCTGTTGCCTGTTGACATTTTTTATTTAACATGCAATTCACATAAACATTGCACTCAGTTCACATTTAAGTATTTGCTTTTAAAATATATTATTTCTATAGTAAATAAGTAATCTTTTTTTGTGAAATATCTTTTTAAGTAAGGAGATACCGTGTAATTCTTTTTTGCAAGGGCTGTCTGTAACGTGTTTTGGTTTGTTTTCACTGTGTTTCCTGTTCTCATTTGCCTGTGCTCTGGGTCCCAAGTTAGTTTTCTTGGTTGTTAATTAACCCCACATCTGTTCTGTTAATTAACTCTTCCTTTGTATTCTTTGTCCAGTATTGTTTATGTCGATGTGGTATTTGTATTCTCCTGCGTTCCTAAGTTTTTATCTCCAGCGACCTATGTTAAAGAATTATTCTAGTATTTTCCTGTGTGTGCATGTTGTTGACCACACCAGCCGTAACACTCTCCAGTTATTGAATGTGTAAAATATAACATAATGGACACATTTATTATCAAAATGGTAATTATATTCAAATGTTTGAAATATGGCAAAATTGAAAGTGTGTTAAGAAATCAATTTCATCATTCATCTTTATTCAAGACAAAAACACAATTACATGGCAAAGTAATGAAAATATATGGATATTAAATCCTCAAGAGAAATGCTGTTTAGCACTACAGTATAATATAAATGAACAATTGCTCTGATACAGAGAGATTATGTAGAAAAAGTGTATCACAGCAGACTGTTGTTGAACTCCCAGACAAACTCCCACGGAACAGAATGCCATGACAATGATGGATCCAGTTGCAAAACAGTTACATAATGCACCCTGAAATGCAACTAAAAAAAAAGATGAGGTAAATTTATCTATTCGGAGGAATATATTCTTGAGCTGATACAGCGGAGCTGAGAGTTGGAGGCAGAGTGATGCCTACAGCATCTGTCCTCAGAATAACAGGTCACAGCACATCAATTATTAATGTATAAACCGGAAATCCCTTCAGCCATCGATAAAGGTTAGGGCATATTTTCTGGTTAAATGTTTGTCTCATAGCAACAGACCTTTCTGAATGAAGTCTTTAGAGACTTTTGAGTGGGTGGGTAGATCTAATGCCATTGCAGGCTCGGAAAGTGTTTATATTAATTATGTTGTATTATATAGATGATTCACCCTGCAGGCATATGTTGGTGTGATTGGGGTGTAGGTCATATACAGTAGGCTAGTTCTTGTTATGCATGATGACTATTAAGTGTGTAAACAAAGCACAATAAAATGATCACTTAGACACATACAAAAATATGTTAAACAGAGGCCTGAGGGAATAGCTAGTACCTATTTTTTTGCGCTATATTGCATATAAATGTGGTAGTTGTTTATGCACAGACTGGCTCCTTGATTCATTCTGATTTATTTCTCATTTTATACAATTTCAAATTTACTTTTAAATTACCCGCAGCCCTATTGTGTAAAGTGTAACTCAGACAGTTGATAAAACCTATTCACATCCCATATATCAAGAGCCATTATGATGCTGAGCAGATGATGCATAATTAGGATGGTGGAGATGAGCTCTTGTTCCCTCTAAACTCTTGGATTGATATATCATCCCACAGGTGTTTCTAAATGCCGTGTCTCCATTACCCAATTTCGAAATGGTCTGTTTCTAAAATGTGACTGTATATTTCGCAAATGAATCTTTGTTTCTCATAATTGGATTTTATTTGTTAGAAATTGTAACTTTGTTTCTTGTAATGTGACTTTTTTCTTTAACTTTTTTAGTAAAGTGTAATCTCTCAATTGCAACTTTATTTCTCACAATGCGACTTCAAATCTAGCAGTTGCGACTTTTTTCCTCATCATTTTTTTGACACTTGATATCTCCCAGGTATGGCTTAATTTCTCACAATGTGACTTTGTTTTCTATTTTAAAGTATCATAAATTACTTTGAAACTAAGACACAATAGATGTGCCTTTAAATGTCTTATTTTCATTTTCCTATAATATTTCATTTAGCTTTTTTATACTTTTTATCACAATGTTTTATTTACCTTTATTCTTCAGTGCTTTTCCTACAAGGTCTCGGTGATTGTCTATGGCAAATTTACTAATCAGAGCAGATGGTTTGATTTATGTTTTATGATATTCTATGCATTTTCATGCATTGCTGGAATTTAAAATAGTGTGAACATTAGAAGGAAGCTTGCATTTAAAGCAACTTTTACTTAGTGTTTATTGATCCCACAGAGAAATCTGAAAATTCATACATATTAAACCACTTTGTACCGTCAATTGGGCTGAATTTTTTAGAGTTATACTCTAATGCAAAGAAAGTTGTAAAACGGTGCACTCTAAATCACGAGTTAGAGACCACAAATGGAAGCAGAAGCAAGTTGTTTCAAAATGAATAGGAGAGACAGCCTCTTCCTTTCCACCAACAAAACAAACACAGTAAATGCAGATAAAGGTCACGAGTCTGTTAGTCCTCCATTGGGCAGATTTTCTGCTCCGGTTGGCTCTTCGTCAAATAACAGAATTCTTTTTCCCTCTACAGTCTGATAACAGCTGCTCCCAGTAAAGTATAGTAATCTATCTCTGTGCGGTTGCATCAACAAAGACATATGCATTCTTCAGTCGACCTCATTCAGGAGTGTTTCTGTAACTAATGCATGCTGAGAGAAGCCCAGTCATAATGGAAGTAGAGAAGGAAATGTTGATCGGGGCTGTGTGATTCCAAGCACGCTTAGCTGTTGCCGTTTCAAAATTTATTACTGGAAACATTTTATATGAAGCAATTTAAATAAAGGGGTCAAGAGACATCCCTCCGCAATCTTCTCCTTCAGTGATTTACTTGCATCCTAGACAAAAGCAAAACAGTACCAACATAGTAAAACAGGAATCCGCCTCAAGCAAAAAAATAAATAATGAATTAGAAAAAAGAAATTAATACTTTTATTCAGCATGGATGCATTAAATTGATCAAAAGTGACAGTAAAGACATAATGTCATGAATGTGGCTCCCTCGTCTCATCCTCCGGACCGCCGGAGGGAGCCATCACCGGAATACTGAATCTCATTCGGACTCCGTTACCCATAGGCCCTCATTCCTGGGACTGATTGCACACACACCTGCACGCCATCACACACACCCTATATAACACATACACTTGCATTCATACATCGCGAAGTCTTGATTTGCTACGGTGGTCATTTCTGAGCGTTATTCCCTGGACTGTTATCTCGTTGTTTCTTGGACTGTTACTCTCTGCTGAACCTTTGCTGCCTACCCCGATCTCTGCCTGTGCCCTGGACTGTGTTTGTTTGCCGCCTGTCTTGATCTCTGCCTGTGACCCGACTCTGATTCTCTGCTGCCAGCCTCGACCCCTGCCTGTCCCTGTTTACGGTACTGCTTTGCCCTTGTTTGTAAACACTGCTGTGTTTTAATAAAAAGCTGCAAATGGATCCGCACTCTGTTGACCCTTCATTACAGAAGACTTCGCCACCCGGTGATCCAGCAGCTCTAATACAGATTTCCTCCGAGCTCTCAGCTCAAGCCAACCAGCTAGCGATGCATCACCATCAGCTGAGTCGACTAACTTCATTAACGGAGGAATTAGTAAAGACACTGCAGGGCCTACGGCTCAACCCCACCGAGGTCGCCACGCCGCCTCCCATGGCGTCTGCCACACCAACCTTCCCGTCTCCTCCTGCTGTCAATCCCCGCCTGGCCCTTCCTGAGAAGTTTGACGGTACCTCGGCCAAATGTAAGGGCTTTTCTGCTACAGTGCTCCCTGTATGTTAACCAACAGCCCTCTCTGTATACCACCGAGACGAGTAGAATATCATTTGTCTGCTCGTTACTGACGGGTAAGGCTTTGGACTGGGCTACTGCTGTTTGGAGGAATGACAGCTCAGTATTCCCCACTTTCACTGAGTTTCTGAAACAATTCAGAGAGGTGTTCGAACATCCTGCAGGCGGCCAGAGCCCGGGTGACCAGTTAATCTCTCTCACGCAAGGTAAAACAACAGCCTCTGAATATGCCCTGCAATTCCGCACTCTAGCAGCTCAAACTAACTGGGTGGAGGATACACTGAAACTGCTGTTTCGTCGAGGGTTATCGCTGGAATTACAAGCAGAACTCGCTTGCCGCGATGAGGGAAGCTCACTAAACACGTTTATCGAACTTGCTATTCACATTGATAACCTCCTTCGTACCAGGCGTCCTGCACGGATTCCCAGCGCAACCAACATTGCCCCTGAGGCCATGCAAATCGGATACACTCCACTTCTGCCGGAGGAGAGAGAGAGGAGACGGCAGATGCATCTCTGTCTATACTGCGGCCAGGCTGGCCACGTCAAGGCTAACTGTCCAGTTCGACCCACGTCAACCAGCTCCCGGGCGGTGAGTTCTCCTCTTCCCTCTGATTACGCATCTAACTGCCTCAAAATTCCTGTCCAGATCACCTTTCATGAACGGAACATACTCACTCACGCCCTGCTGGATTCTGGAGCTGCGGGAAACTTCATGTCTGACACGTTCATTAAAGATCACCATATCCCCTTAACTGACTGCCACTTTCCCTTAACAGTGGAGGCGCTAGACGGGAAACCCATTGGAGGAGGAAAGATCGCTCATATCACCGACGAACTTAAACTCCAAGTAGGAATCCTTCATCAAGAACCCATCCGCTTCTACGTCATCCACTCACCTAACAACCCCATCATCCTTGGTATACCGTGGCTTCGTATCCATAACCCACATATCTCCTGGAAGGAGGGTCAAATCCTGCAGTGGGACACTCTTTGCCACCAAAACTGTTTAAAACACGTCACTCCTTTACCCATTCGCTCTGTGGAAATACAGGAAACCGTCCCTGGACAGCTTGACATCCCAGCTGAGTACACAGACCTGGCCATAGCCTTTAGCAAACAAAAAGCTACAGAATTACCACCTCACCGACCTGGAGACTGCGCTATAGACTTGCTACCCGACACCTCGCCTCCTAAAGGCAGAATTTTTCCCCTGTCACAACCAGAATCCGCGGCCATGAAAGCTTACATTGAGGAGGAACTAGCCAAAGGTTTTATTCGACCATCCACGTCCCCTGCATCATCAGGGTTCTTCTTTGTTAAAAAAAAGGATGGAGGTCTGAGACCCTGCATTGACTATCGAGGTCTGAACGAGATCACAGTCAAGTTTCGCTACCCATTACCATTAGTACCTGCCGCTCTGGAGCAACTAAGACAAGCCAGATACTTCACGAAACTCGACCTCCGCTGTGCCTACAACCTCATTCGGATACGTGAGGGGGACGAATGGAAGACGGCATTCTCCACAACCACCGGTCACTATGAGACCCTTGTTATGCCGTTCGGGCTCTCCAACAGTCCATCCGTCTTTCCAATCCTACATTAATGATGTGTTCAGAGACATGTTGAACCGTTGGGTTATCGTCTACATCGACGACATCCTCATATATTCCAATACACTGGAGGAACACATACAACATGTTCGGGCCGTGCTACAAAGACTCATCCAACACCAGTTATACGCAAAAGCAGAGAAGTGTGAGTTCCACCAGACTTCAACCTCCTTCCTGGGGTATGTTATCAGTCAAGACGGCATCGCAATGGATGACACGAAGGTGAAAGCCGTACTGGACTGGCCGAAACCACGCACGCTAAAGGAACTACAGAGATTCCTGGGCTTTCGCTAATTTCTACAGGCGGTTTATACGAGGCTTCAGCAGTGTTGCAGCCCCTTTAACTTCCATGACTAAGCGTCACACATCTCGGCTGCACTGGTCCCCAGAGGCAGAGGCGGCTTTTAAAGGATTGAAGGAACGGTTCACTACAGCTCCCATACTCCGTCATCCTGATCCTGAAAGGCCCTTCATAGTCGAGGTTGATGCCTCCAACACGGGCATTGGTGCCATTCTTTCCCAACGCCAAGGTACCCCAGAGAAAATGTTTCCTTGTGCTTTTTACTCCAGAAAGTTATCCGCGGCTGAACGTAATTATGATGTGGGAGATCGTGAATTGCTGGCAATGAAGGCGGCGCTGGAAGAATGGCGTCATTGGTTGGAGGGAGCCCAACATCCATTCACGGTACTCACGGACCATAAAAATCTAGAGTACCTCCGCTCAGCCAAACGGCTTAACCCTCGCCAGGCTCGGTGGGCAATGTTCTTTACTCGCTTCCAGTTCAAGGTGACATACAGACCTGGGTCCAAGAACACGAAAGCCGACGCACTATCCCGGCAAACGGAACACCTAGAACGTACTGAACACGCAGAACATATCATTCCTGACACTCTGCTTCTCGCACCCGTCCAGTGGGATGTAATATCCGAGATCACACAGGCCAACGAACAGTCTGCTCCTCCAGCTACATGTCCCCCTAACCGTCTGTTCGTACCAGTTGCTCTGAGAGAGAGGCTCCTGCATCATGTTCACGATTTGCCCAGCTCTGGACACCCAGGAATTACCGCCACTCACCACCTCTTGCAAAACCGGTTCTGGTGGGACACCATGCTCCGTGACGTCACCCAGTTCATTCACCACTGCACCGCTTGTCAGACATCCAAGACACCACATCAATCTCCCGCGGGCCTGCTTCAGCCACTACCCATTCCACAACGTCCCTGGTCACACATAGCCATAGACTTTGTAACCGATCTACCACTGTCACAGGGCAACACCACCATACTCACGGTTGTTGACAGATTCTCCAAAGCCTGCCGCCTCATTCCCCTTCCTAAACTTCCCACTGCCTTCGAGACTGCGGAACTACTATGCAACTTCGTGTTCAGGTTCTATGGGCTGCCTGAGGATATCGTGTCAGACAGGGGACCACAATTTACCTCTCGTGTGTGGGCAGCGTTCTTTAAACAACTGAACGTCAATATCAGCCTGACATCGGGCTACCACCCAGAATCTAATGGCCAGACAGAACGGCTAAACCAGGAGATCACACGGTTCCTCCGCACCTACTGTCAGCAGAACCAGGCTGAATGGAGTCGGTATTTGATGTGGGCGGAGTATGCCCAGAATTCTCTGAGAAAACCGGCCACGGGTATCACTCCCTTCCAATGTGTCTTAGGATTTCAACCACCAATGTTCCCGTGGTCTGGTGAACCCTCTGACCTACCCTCTGTCAACGAATGGTTACAAAGGAGCGAGGAGACTTGGAACTTGGCTCATCGCCACCTACAACGGGCAGTTCGGCGACAGGAGGTACAGGCCAATCGACACCGGCGTCCCAATCCCCAGTACACCGTGGGTCAATGGGTCTGGCTCTCCACGAGAGACCTCCGACTAAGACTTCCATCCAAGAAACTCAGTCCCAGGTTTGTAGGGCCTTTCCAAATTGTTAAACAGATCACTCCTGTCTCTTTTCGGTTAAGTTTACCTGCTAACTATCGTGTTTCTCCCACTTTCCATGTTTCGCTGCTGAAACCCTCCGGGGGTCCGAGAGGAGAACCAGAGGGAGCCGAGGGCCGTCATCCCCCACCGCTGGTAATTGAGGGCGAGGAGGCTTACCAAGTTCGGGAACTGCTCGATTCCAGGCGTCGGGGTCAGAGACTACAATACCTGGTCGACTGGGAGGGGTACGGACCGGAGGAGCGATCCTGGGTCAACCGGGATGATATCCTAGACCCCACACTCATGGAGGAATTCCATCGGACGCACCCGGAGAGGCCGGCCCCTCGACCACGTGGTAGACCCCGGCGTCCGCCTCCTCGCGTCTGGAGCCGCTCGCAGGGTGGGGGCTCTGTCATGAATGTGGCTCCCTCGTCTCATCCTCCGGACCGCCGGAGGGAGCCATCACCGGAATACTGAATCTCATTCGGACTCCGTTACCCATAGGCCCTCATTCCTGGGACTGATTGCACACACACCTGCACGCCATCACACACACCCTATATAACACATCACACTTGCATTCATACATCGCGAAGTCTTGATTTGCTACGGTGGTCATTTCTGAGCGTTATTCCCTGGACTGTTATCTCGTTGTTTCTTGGACTGTTACTCTCTGCTGAACCTTTGCTGCCTACCCCGATCTCTGCCTGTGCCCTGGACTGTGTTTGTTTGCCGCCTGTCTTGATCTCTGCCTGTGACCCGACTCTGATTCTCTGCTGCCAGCCTCGACCCCTGCCTGTCCCTGTTTACGGTACTGCTTTGCCCTTGTTTGTAAACACTGCTGTGTTTTAATAAAAAGCTGCAAATGGATCCGCACTCTGTTGACCCTTCATTACACATAAGGTTACAAAAGATTTCTATTTCAAATAAATGCTGTTATTGCGACCTTTCAATTAATCGATGAATGTATCACAGTTTCCACAAAAAAAATATTAGGCAGAAAAAACTGTTCAACATTGTTAATAATAATAACCATTATTAATATTTGAGCACCAATAATAATTGGTAATAACTGAGCACCAGATCTGAATATTAAAATTTATCATGTGACATTGAAGATGATGCCGAAAATTCCGCTAAATAACATTTTATATATAATATATATATATAATAAGTTATTTTTATTTGTAACAATATTTCATATTATTACTGTATTTTTGATGAAATAAATAAGATACTTCTAGCACTAGCACTTTAAAATAATAGTAAAATTAATATATTAGTTTTATATAATTAATATATTTTAAATATATAATATATATTTAATAGTAAATAATAAATAATTTAAAATAATCTAAAAATATATACTTTAACACTGAGGAATTCATGAAATATTATTTGTTTTAGATCAAAAATGCAATTTCTCACTATTTTTCAAGTTATTGTATTTTCGCATCTTAACTATTTTCATCTTCAGAGTTTATGAAGATCACCATCTCCCTTGAGCTTCAATCATTTTAACCGACATCTGTCCGTCCTCTTTATCTGATGAAGGTCAGCACCTCATTGAATACAGACACTCCCCTTACATAAAGCAAATGAGAAGCTGACACTATTGGGTGAATGGTCGGGGCCAAACACATGCTGAGTCGAAATTAATTTTGGGGGCGTTAAAGGTCGGAATGATTTACTCAATGTGTTCTGAGCTGCTTCATTACAGATGATCAAGTCAGTTTCTAGAGCACCTACGTATATCCAAAGAACTCAACAAATGTTGTTTTGAATTGGGTAGCATATTACCAAAATAAATCTAATGAATTTGCTTCATGCATTAACATCTAATTTTTAATTTAAATCCATTTTAAATATGACTGAATCAATATGACTAATCATTAGGCTATGCTAATGAAAGTAATTTTTAAGGGTCAAGATCAGGTTTGTTTTTCTTTTTAATTTTGAGACCTGCTCTCCATGATAAACATTTCAAGATAAACTTTTTAACACTTTTCAATAGAATATATATATATAAATCAATAATAATATAATTCTTATTCAAGTAATTTGAAAAATA
The DNA here is from genome assembly GCF_018812025.1 of Megalobrama amblycephala. Lineage (NCBI taxonomy): Eukaryota > Metazoa > Chordata > Actinopteri > Cypriniformes > Xenocyprididae > Megalobrama > Megalobrama amblycephala. The sequence goes on from NC_063054.1 coordinate 6,718,553, forward strand.
ACCATAATGGCATGGCATCATCAAATAAGTCAAATAAGCCTAAATTTGCTGTTCTGGTCTTTATAATCAAACTCTCATCTGAAGTGAAATGGAGTGATCTATTTACTCAGTGAAAGCCATTACATTTTAATTTGCTTCAAAATTAAATAGCAAGTTTCTATTGATTGTTGCCCTTTCTCTCAAGGATACGATTTTCTCTGGATTAATCCTCAAAACTATTTAAAGTGAACTATGGAGACAATACACCAAAGTCACATCAGAATGTTTTGAGTTTAAAGCTGAAGTGTGTTTTGCATCACTAGTGGCCTCAAACAGGAGTTGCAAACATTTTGAACACTCCCCTTGTCTGCCATTGGCCAGACAGTCCCACCCTAAACTCACCCCATTGGTTGAGCTAATGTTATTGTGTCAAGCTGCTCCAACAACTGCTCAAACATCTTATAGTCTCTGCATATTAAACTGGAAAATGAGAAAGTGTTTCTCTTTTAATGTAGTTCCAAGCATAGGTTCGGGATGAGCCAGAACATTCAGTCCTTTCATTACATGCATACTATATAAGCTGCAAACACCACATCATCCCATTGACAATTTTTTTCCGGGTTTAACTCGGAGCTTCGGGTTCAAGCCTCCTCTGCGGACAGCAAGCCAAGTTCGTTTTACTATTAACCGTCAAGGGAATTTCCCTTTATAACCATGCAAGTCTTGCCACTTTGATTCTCCATTATGTTTGGTCGGCTCTCTGTATCCATAGCAAAAGCAGTGTCTCCTTAATTGACTTCCTTTGTAAAATAAAATAAACCAAAATAGATTGTATAATGTTTATTATATTTTATTAAATAAAATCATGTGTTTATATGTAATCAAAATAAATGCATTTGACCATTTGAATCCATTTATCTGCATTAGGATTTTGTACACAAATGAGAAGACATACAATTATAGTACACACTGTTACAAAGAGAACAAAGACAACCTTGAGGAAGTTTTAAAAATATGTCTCAGATTTGTCTTACTCACTATGAGGAAGAAATTAGTATGCATTGGTTCCCATTTTAATGAGAACATTAATGAGGAAATATCCAGCAATTTACTTCACCACAGCTGCAGCCCTTTATATGCAATGCCTCTGTTTCTGGTGATAACACATTTGGGAACTGTTCCCACCTTTGAACACACATTAGAGAAAGTTCTTAAATAAGATTCAGATTAAAACCTATAATAATCAAGTTTGAGTCCAGAACAAAATGACCCATTTAACAAAATCTGCATTTTTGCTCAATAACAGAGAGCTTTAGTGTGTAAATGCCCCTGTCACAGTGTATTATACTTAAATGGCTAAGCACACAGTGGCTTGACCTTTAATGCTTCCGTTCATTAGACCACATCCAAATTTGAAGTGTCTCACTGACATTTCTTGTGTGATTCAATTGAATTTTAAGCAGTTGAAGAGTCTGGGACAAAGCCATATTATCCATTCCCTATCTGTCAGTCACTTTGGTCTGGTGTCGAATCCTGACACAAGGGGTCACACTTGGGAGCCCCAAACAATTCTGATACTTCAGAAAAGTCGAATGAGAATTGTTGAGTGGAATTTGCATGTGCCACTCCCTCAGACATAAAGGTATTCTTCGGAGCTGTCGTGCATTCACTCATTCAGACTTATTCTTCGGAGCTGAGCAGTGTTGATGCATTTGCTCTGCCTATTCACCTCTACAAGGAAGCTGATCTGCCTGGATATATGGCAACATTGCAGTCGCGACTCTCCTTTACGATTAGAGAGTCACCTCAGCCGCTCCCTGCGCTGGTCCTTCTGGAATCCACGAGGCCACATCCACTAGCACTGAGGGCAACAATGAGTGTTTCTACGTTGTGCCCGGTGGAGCTTCCAGTCGAGTTCGACGTAGCATCACATGATGCATCTGATATTTCATTCGGCATCAGGCTGCAGTGGAATCCTCCGCCCTGTCCCAAATGATCTCGGTTGGATGATTGGTATCTGGGCTCAGAGCGCAACTCACAGAGTAATGAAAGTCATAGCGAGGGCTCCCGGCCAGACAACGTCCACACTAGTAGTCCAGGAATGTCATCTCTGGCTGAACCTTGCAGAGATGGAGGTCGACAAATATGCGCTTTCTAAATGCCCCAGTCTCGCAGGGTGGCCTCTTCGACGACACTGTCAAGGACTTTGCTCAGCAGTTCTTGCCAGTAAAGAAGCAGACCGAGGCGATTAAACACATCTTGCCTCAGTGCGATGCCACCAGGTCACAGTGGTCGTGCTCATCATCTACTTGTCACCGAGGGCATCCGCCTGCAGTTTCCCCATCAGCTCTGCCGCCTGAACCTACAGCCCGGCCACAGTATGCTTGTCAGGCCAAGAATCCCAAAGTGTTGAAGCGTCCCTGAGATGTGCGACCCAAGGATAGCATGGGATGCTTTTTTCCAGGAGATGGTGAATGCACCGTTCTTTCCCCTGGTGGAGAATCTTTGGTTTCCTTTTGTTTTTGTTTTGCTGCTGGTAGATGTTCCTGTACACTTAACAGTGATGGAATTGGGACGCGCAGCTTCCCGACATGGCGGCCAATGCTCCCAACCCATCGCTCTGGCTTAGAACAATCAGACTCGGTGACGTGATTCAGTTTGCCAGGTGCCCGCCCAGGTTCAATGGCATCCTCTTTGCCTTGGTGGCAGGAAAAGACATCCCAGTGCTGCATGTGGAAATTGCAGTCCTATTGGACGCAATAGAGCCTGTCCCTCCAACAGAGATGGAGAAGGGTTCCTATAGCCCTTACTTCATCATACCAAAGAAAGGCAGTGGATTACAACCAATCCTAGGCCTGCGAGTTTTGAACTGGGCTTTGCTCAGGCTCCCGTTCAAGATGTTGATACAGAAGTGCATTCTGACATGCGTTCGCCAACAGGATTGTTTTGCAGCAATAGACCTGGAGGTTGCATACTTTCATTTCTCGATCTTGCCTCAGCACAGACCGTTTCTTCGGTTCACCTTTGAGGGTCAGGCATATCAGTTCAAGGTCCTCCCCTTTGGGATGTCCCTGTCTCCTCACGTCTTCACGAAAGTCGCAGAGGTCTCCCTTGCCCCGTTAAGGGAAGTGGCCATTCACATTCTCAGTTTATCTCAATGACTGGCTGATTCTAGCTCACTCTCGAGATCTATTGTGCTCACACAGGGTCCTGGAGCTCAAACACCTCAGCTGATTGGGACTTCAGGTCAACGAGGAAAATAGCAATCTGGGATGGAGTTGGACTCAATCTCTATGGCAGCACATCTCAAGAACAAATGAGTCCAGTCGGTGCTGAATTGCCTTAAAGGGAAATCCTGGTGTTAAGACTTGTATGGCTTAATATAATGTAAATGATGTCTCTTACTGAAATATGTAGAAGAAAACCCATGAAAGATTTACGTTATTTAAAAAATCCATAACATAGTTGGACAATGGGCGGCGCCATTTTGTTTGCGTTCTATGTCGATAACGCCAAATGGTTGCACTCTGTCAGCTACTTACATTACTCTATGGCTATTTTTAACGCAACACAACTCGGAATATACAGTAATATACGATGCCACATTGTGCAGCTTTTGGGTGTAATTTTCAGTCGATGAGTCTTTACTGCTTTACTAGCAATAAGAGGAGAAAATAATGGGAAGTTGTGAAGAATGTGGACGAATAAAACTTCCTAAAGATCCGCGTCTTTGTTCTCTTCACTTTAGCCCTGATGCCTTTGAGGCTTTTAGTAGACCACAGCAGAAAGAGCTTACAGTTCCTGATATAAGTGTGTGCTTTAACCAAATGCCACGCCTGTCATGGAGACTGACGAGGGCAGCCTATAACACATCTTGATTGAGACAGACTGCCTCAAAGCTTGTGTGTGCTGTAATGCACGAGATATCTGTGATCACTTAAAACAGTAGCATCTTCTCAGCATGTTTAACTGTGTGTATACATTCAGGTGACATATCAGATGATTTTTACACACCATACAACAGTAGTTTGAATAGCCACAGAATCATTGCACGTCTTCAATGTTTTCAATCCTCACTAATTTTGTGCTCTGGCTCAAATTGAAAAGGCTGATCGTGTTTTAAAAGGAACCCCACGGATATTAAGACTTGTATGTGTTACTAGATCAGGGCTAAAGTGGGGAGAACATTACCTGGTCACGTCATGCGTTTTCTCTGATCGGATAGCTATCTGATTTATAAAAACGATTGCATTTACACTTGGCCACATAAATGTGTCTCTGCATATAGCCGATCTTCAATTCGCGCTATATGCAGATCTCATGGAGTTCACGTCACCGAAAGCAACAAATATGAGCTGCATTTTATTGATCATCATCTAATTTCAAAATCAAGACCGCAATCGGAGAGAGCACGGCAACAGCACTGGTAAGATCATTCAGTCTCATTACTTTTAATGAAGATGATTGTGTTTTGAGCGCCTGCGACTTACTCTCAGTTTGCGCGTTGTCTTGCTGAATAGAAAATCAGCTGCTCATCTGCGGTGATACGTGCTGCATCTTCTTATCGCTAGTAAAGCAGTAAAGACTTACATCGCTTCTCTTGTGGCTCATCGACTGAAAATTACAACCAAAAGCTGCAAAATGTGGCATTGTATATTATATTATATTGTTCTCTTTGTAACAGTGTGTTTTGTGGTAAAAAACAGCCATATAGAGTAATGTAAGTAGCTGACAGAGTGCAACCATTTGACGTCAACGACATAGAACGCAAACAAAATGGCTCCGCCCATTGTCCAAATATGTTATGGATTTTTTAAATAACGTAAATATTTCACGGGTTTTCTGCTATCGAAAAGGAGGCTTTAGTGTTAGTTCTTGCGATTCAACATTTCGAGGTGTATTTGTCCAGCTGTTATTCGATCCTTATGTATTGCGATCATAACCCGCTTACCTTTTTGAACTCCATGCGCAACTTTAACCAGTGTCTCATGCGCTGGAGTTTATACTTGCAGCCATATAACCTCAACATTAAACATGTCAGAGGTCGGGACAACGTGGTCGCTGACGCACTATCCCGGATGGGATAGGCCTGTGGGTAAAGTATGTGCTTTTGGAAAGGGTGTCTTTTAGTAGATGCACTTTCTTATGGTGACGGTTCACTTTTGGGGGATGAAGGTGTTACATGTATGTATATTTATGTATTTGCCTGCCCGTCTAGGGGCAGGAAAAGCGTGATTTACATTTGTCCTATTTAGCAGATTCCTTACACCTGTGGACTATTATCCTGTGCTTAAGGTGGAACTCAGTAATACCCCCTTTCCACCAGCACGAACCAGGTGCTAGTTTCAGAGCTAGTGCTAGTGCCAGTTCGGAGTTGGTTCAACTGACGAGCCTTCTAAGAACCGGTTTGCCTTTCCACAAGCTAGAGAGCCCCCACAGAGCCAGGTCTTGCGTCACTGTATACGTCTCATATTTCACTGCAAAGCTAGCACCGCAGCGCCAAACACAAATACACCAGGCTCGTTTGAGATGCATCGGCTTCTCGCAAAGCGATCGGCACATGACATCAAAGCTCCGCGAGAACGATCCAAAAGTACAAGGAGTCGTATGCTCTACAAACGCTCCCACGGACCCGCGGCACCCGCCGAATCGGTCCGCGCTGCTCCGATGCATCTCGAACAAGCCTTCTATCAACAATCGCGGATGTTTCACTACTGTTGATGCTCATGGCTTTGCGAACCTACATCGGCATCCAAGCACAGCTCGCCGTAATTTGTATATAGACGGAGATTATGATCGAGCTGCTATTAGCTCGATTAGCTGCTATTTCAAAAATGGCAGTCACAAGTTTCTTGTTGGTCACGGTAACCCCGCCCCCAGCCCCTGACGCAAGCGGTTCTTACTTCTAGCCCAACAATGTTTTGGTGCTACTTACGAACCACTTTTTCTGGTTCGGAGCTGGTGCTTTGTGTGTCGAAAGACAAAGAACTGATTTGAAACTAGGCTCTGGCTCCGAACTAGCACTCAAACTGCCTTGGTGGAAAAGGGGTATAAGATTTGCAAAGCTCCCCCTACAGTTTCCTTCAGTGAATCACACTGTCGTAAATACTCCAAGCGCAGCTCTGGACTACAACGACTACAACGCTCACCAGCGCAGTAGTTTTGCAAATACAGTACAAGAAATCTCGATGGAGGTGGGTAATTTTTGAAATTGTCTTATAAAGTCATAATATATACATTCATTGTTTTTGAACGTGAACATGAGGCGAGATTGTTTCGGGTCGGTGCAGCTCAACTTGCAAGTGCTGTTTTTTGGCATAGACGTGCCAGAGGGGGTTAGTGCTCGCCTCAAACACACCACTACAAGTCAATTAACCATCGTAAGGACTTAGAAAACTATTTATGAAAGTAAAAAAAGTTACTTAGTTCTGCTTTAAAGGAATCCAAGTTGCCACACTTCAGCAGCAGAACTTGAGCGGCATTCCCAAGATGGAGCTGCACTCTTTTTTTGTGTTTAGCCCTTTATTTTCCTGTCTAATTTCTCCTACTTATTATCATATTTTGTCTTATTTCAATAAATTCCCCTATTTGACCGAGCTGTTGTGTCATCCCTCTCTTGTGTTATGGCAGTGGCTGTAACAACTACATATTTCAGTAAGAGACATCATTTACGTTACATTAAGCCATACAAGTCTTAACACCAGGGGTTCTCTTTAAGTTATTCAGGGGGAAGGCAATGGTTCCGATGAAACAATTTCAGAGGCTCTTGGGGCATATGGCATCCTTGTTGGTTGTGAAGCTGCTCGGGTTGATGCATATGAGACCTCTTTAGCACTGGCTTCGGACTTAGTCCCGAGATGGACATGGTGCCGTGGTGCGCATTGCGTGGCTATAATGCCAGTCTGCCACAGTGTGTTCAGCCCTTGGACAGACCTTGCATTTCTACAGGCAGGGGTTTCCCTAGAACAAGTGTCCAGGCACGTTGTGGTCAAAACAGATGTGTCCAAGACACATATAAAATATAAATATAAAAATAATTAAATAAATACAAATCAAACTGAATCAAATTAAGCAGTTTAATTTGAAACCATGAATTAGGACCATGTGAACCATGTGAAACCGTTTCTGATAGTGGGAAGAATGGAGGTCAGTATGACCTGAGTCTGTCATAATATGGTAAAGTCCCTAAAGACAGTGAGGCTTACTGAAGCCATAAACACTGAACATCAAAAGGCCTAGAAAACTGTCAACAGCAACTATACTCAGCTGCAAATTTGCTCCATATGCTGTGGGAAAAGCCTGTCAACAGAAAGAAATTCAGTTAAAAATGGCCTATAAATTACTTTAACCCTTTAGGATTTTGAAAAGTAAAATGTACCTAAATAATAGGAAAGTGGGTTTTCACTAGCGGCATCAAACAGGAGCTGCAAACATTTTGAACACTCTCCTTGTATGCCATTTGTCAGATATACAGACAGTCCAGCCCTAAACTCACCCCTTTTGTTAAGCCAGAGATGTGTCAGGATGCTTCAACAATTATATGATTGCTCAAACATTGCATTCTCTGCATATTAAATCGGAATACGAGAAAGTATTTTAGCAATGAAAAATTACAGACTTCACCTTTAAGCCACTATGGCAAAGAACCATAGCTTTTCATACTTCTCTTTTATTTCCCTTTTTATAACCATGCACTGACATGCACATACACACATTGTTGGCTGCTAATTGCTTGCTATCATCCAGTCAAGATGTGATTTATAACTTTGGCTACCCAGCAGATGAACAGATGGGGCCTACACTGATGACAGTTCCAGGGAAGTAGGACGGGACAGGGCACAGAGCAGAGCCATTGCTCACATGTGGGGGCGTGATCTAATTTGAATGCAAATTTTGGGAGGCATTCTACTTCGGATGTTCATTTATTCCACGTCATAAAAAAGAACTGTGCATTTTTCACATGGAAATGATCATCTGAGTGGAAGAAATGGAAGATAATGGACACTATTCAGATACAGGGCGCTTTGGGGCTAGGGAGGTTGGTCCTAATTGAAAAAGATGAAGACGGGAGATAAAAACTTTGTCTGGAAGGAAATTGAGCATGTTCATCCTTCGTGGAGAATTTGAATCATTAGTCTCTGGAGAATACTGTTTACTTTGAACCTACAATATATGCAAGAGTGCATGAGTCCATAAAAGTGATGTTGTAAAGCTTATTTTAGTGTTTAATATGATCTGTGGAACACAAAAGCAGATATTTTGAAGAATGTTCAAGCTGCTGTTTTTCTTATAATGAAAGGGAATTGTGACCAAGATTGTCAAGCTAGAATTTCAAGCATGATTTTCATTGAATAACGACTAAAATATTATTTTATTCCTCTGACCTCTGAAAATTTGGAATATAGTGAAAGTTGAAAATTCTTGCTCTTTTGTGAAGTAAAACCCTTTCAAAATTAACCAATGAGAATTTCACATTTTGTATCTCTATAAACTAAGTTCAATTAATTACCAGCATGTGTCAGATTTGTGTTTGCAAAATGGCTAATAAGAGTATTCAAAGACAGTCTTATTATTAACAAGACCATTACAAAGATAAGGTCTAAGAAATTTCTGAATGATCTCTCAAAATTCTAAACATCCAGGTTTTAAATGTTTAAAACCTTTTTTTTTTTTTTTGTTATATGAACATTAAGGGAACATTCCATTTAATCATTTTGCAAACTTAATGGGAACATTACTTTTGAATGTTCTCTTAATGTTACGAAACTGGTTGAAACTGGTAGTAACATTTAAAGAAAGAAAAGTTTGACGAATATCTAACTAAAACTGAAAAAATGTTTCATGAACAATGTATAAACAACTTTTTTGTGCTAACATTTTGAAAACATTACTAAGACCACATTACTAGACCAGAAAACGTTCTATTAACATTACTAGAAAAATGTTTGCTCATAACTTTTAGAGAACCTTGCCAGAACATTAAGTTCTGAGAACGTTTCCTGCTAGCTGGTATAGTACTTTTTTTTTTTTAGCTTGACAAGCTTTATCCTCATCCACGTATGGAAAAGATGATGTGAAAATTCTTCATAATGTCTCATTTTGTTTTCCACAGAAGAAAGAAAGTCATCGTGGGTTTGGAATCACCATGAGTAAATGATGACAGAACTTTTGTGGGTGAATCCCTTTAAAACCTCTACATGAGTAATCAGAGAGTACAGACATTAAGGGATTCCCTCAAAGAAACACACTATTACACTATTAATCAGCAACTCCCTTTTGATCCCTGTCACTAAACATCTCAAGATAATAACTTACTACATATATTGGCTCAGGGCAGATCTGCCTTAATATAGTTATGTATGACCATCTTTCTGGGCCTAAATTTTAATATTAACCTTAAAGGGATAGTTCACCCAAAAATGAAAATTTGATGTTTATCTGCTTACCCCCAGGGCATCCAAGATGTAGGTGACTTTGTTTGTTCAGTAGAACGCAAATGATGATTTTTAACTCCAACAGTTGATGTCTGTCAGTCAAATAATGCGAGTCAATGGTCACACAATCTGTAAGAGTCAATAAACACGCACAGACAAATCCAAATTAAACCCTGCGGCTCGTGACGACACATTGATGCCCTAAGACACGAAACGATCGGTTTGTGCGAGAAACCGAACAGTATTTGGGTCATTCTACAGAAACGTCCACTTTTCTGTCCCTAGACTTTACAGAAATATTACACTTAAAAACACTTTAGGATTACAATTTTTTTATATTTTAATATGAAACAATATGTTATTTGAACAATGAAACCTTGTTGAGCCATCAATGTGGCAATATTTGTTTTTTAATTAATTATAAAAATTTCAAGCGCCACAGAAGTGCTCGTCCCCACAGTCATGTACAGAGGGAAAGTGCTTTATTTTGAGCTCACAAACAGGTTTTTCTACCATTTTAAATACAATAATGTATGCATAACTATCAAATATATAATGTAAATGACATAAAAACCAAATGCTAAATAAATATTATACATTTTTTAATGAATGTAGTGGTCCCCTGGTGTTGTGTCACTGGTGTTACCTTTAACAAAAATCTCTTATTTTGAAAGAAAAAAATCACACTGATGACATCACTTGACTTCCTTCTTTCTATTTCCTGAAGATCAATGAAGAAAGGCCAATGGAAAGTCCACTATCTCTTTTCAGTTATCAGATATTTTAATTATAAAATCATATTTTCATATGAAGCTTTTAGTTGAAGTCACTGGTGTGTCCTACTTTATTGCTAGGGAATTATAAAAAACTAGAATACAAATGGATTAAATTACTTAATTTAGTGAATATATCACGATTCACAACATGTGGATTGATTCCTTGCAGCAGCCATTTTGTAAAATGCATTTTTCATGAAAAATGTCACTGGTGTTACTGTCACTGGTGTTACCTTTTTATGAAAATATCACTGGTGTCACCGTCACTGGTGTTACCCGTTTATAGATAAACTTTATTTAAAGCTATTCATTTAGTTATTTTGCATAAAAAAGCACTAAGATTACATGATTCTAACTTTTCTTTCTCATTGTTAATCCTCCTTTGGTCAGATATGGCTAAATTAAGGGGATTTGGCTAAATTCAGTGCAGCGACTTTAGTTTTAAAATGTTGTTTATGATCTTTTACTGACTGCTTTCACTAAGTGTCAACGATAGTCTTTTATTGTACACCAAATGTAAAAATTTAGTCCAAACTACTTAATTCTAGTTGAAAAATTAAGGATCTTTGGTCTTATGTATACATCACTGGTGATTCATTTTGTCACTGGTGTTACTGTTTTTTGTCTGTCACATTAAATAAAATGTCATATGTGACATGATAATAATTTTACATTAATTGAATTCTGCTACACTCAAGAATTAAGATTTAAAGGATTGCATCATTACTGGTTTATAACTGTTTTTCAAAGATTTTTATTGTTATAGCAAATACATGGTTGCGCAATTGAATTAACATCATTCAATCACACTTTTAACTAACCTGATTAAAAGAAATAACACATAATCTCATTATTTTTTGCATTATTATTATTAATCTGTAACTCTGACTGAATGTGCAGAAAAAATTGAGAAATAATATTTCATAAAAATGTTTACAAATGCCAAAGTAGTAAGGTAACACCAGTGACAAAAAAAGGGGACATGCAATCTTTAAATAAATGTACAAAAAAAATAAAAAATCATTAAGCTGTCATTTATGTGTATTCATAAAGTCCAAGTGTAATATAATAATGTGGTCTAAGTTTAAATGTTAAAAAAAGAAATATATTTTAAGACATTTTGTCATACCAAAAGTGGACGTTTCTGTAGAATGACCCATTTATATCATTTGTTACCTCTAATACACCACTATGTCCAACTGCGTTCAACAATCGCTTGGTGATGTCGGATCGCGCTCTGACAATGGAAGTGATGTCTCGCGCATCATGGGTTTCATGTGACGTCACTGTATTTTATCACCGCCATATTTGTGTCCGGTCACAGCTGCGCGCTCTGTTTAAGTCTATGGTGACAGCAGCTACAACTACCAGAGGAAGGCCAACGAAACACTCTCAGAAGGTTCACAACAAATTTACAATATGTCTGGGATATGTGGTGCTGTTAGCCGTTTCAACAGTCATCAGAACTGCAAATTTATTTGATCCCAAAGGAGTTAGATCGGCAGAATTATTGGCTTCATTCAGAAAGGACCATACCACTGGCAGCCAAACAGCAATGCACATTAATAACTGCTGGGACTGTCATTTACATAACATTATAATTGTATACAATATTGTATTAAAATATTGTGAATTCTAGTTGCTGTGTTTCGGCGTGTTATTACAGGATGAACAAATTCACGACACGAGCTGACTACAGTACTTAGTTCAAGTAGGCTGCATGCGTGCATGATTTTGTGCAAATATAAGTTGTAATTTTATGTCTATCTTGTATAAATATATATGAATTACCCTATATAGGATGTGCTCCTTTGAGTTAATTAACTTAAAAGCGCTTCATTTTACGGATGTTCATTCAGCGCGTGCAGCTCAAATAATACTATCAAAATGAGATGATTTGAGAAAAAAATCTGTTATTGTTCGTGATCCTTATTAATCAAACCATGTGTTGCTGAATATAATACAAGAACAATATAAGAGCTAGTTATTAAAAATAATGCAATCTTTTTTTTTTTTTTTTTAAATATGAAAGTTTTAATATTACTGTAAACATTTTAATGACTTAATCATTGCTGTTTGAGCTGCGCACGCTGAAGCTGAAGAGAATAAAAACCCATAAACAAAGTTAATTAACTCAACGGGACACATCCTATATAGGGTAATTCATATATATTTATACAAGATAGACATAAAATTACAACTTATATTTGCACAAAATCATGCACGCATGTACTTGAACTAAGTAATGTAGTCAGCTCGTTTCGTGAATTTGTTCATCCTGTAATAACACGCCGAAACACAGCAACTAGAATTCACAATATTTTAATACAATATTGTATACAATTATAATGTTATGTAAATGACAGTCCCAGCAGTTATTAATGTTGTGCGTTGCTGTTTGGCTGCCAGTGGTATGGTCCTTTCTGAATGAAACCAATAATTCTGCCAATCTAACTCCTTTGGGATCAAATAAATTTGTAGTTCTGATGACTGTTGAAACGGCTAACAGCACCACATATCCCAGACATATTGTAAATTTGTTGTGAACCTTCTGAGAGTATTTTGTTGGCCTTCCTCTGGTAGTTGTAGCTGCTGTCACCATTGACTTAAACAAAGCGCGCAGCTGTGACCGGACACAAATATGGCGGCGGGCATAGCGGAAGTGACGTCTTTGAAACCCATGGATACTTCAATGAGCGCCAGACATCACTGCCGCTGTCAGAGCGCGATCAGACATCACCAAGCGATTGCTGAATGCAGTTGGACGTAGTGGTGTATTAGAGGTAAAAAATTATATAAATACTGTTCGGCTTCTCGCACAAACCGATCGTTTCGTGTCTTAGGACATCAATGTGTCGTCACGAGCCGCAGGGTTTAATTTGGATTTGTCTGTTCGTGTTTATTGACTCTTACAGATTGTGTGACCATTGACTCGCATTATTTGACTGACAGACATCAACGGTTGTTAAAAATCATCATTTGTGTTCTACTGAAGAAACAAAGTCACCTACATCTTGGATGCCCTGGGGGTAAGCAGATAAACATCAAATTTTCATTTTTGGGTGAACTATCCCTTTAAGGTTAAAAAAAAAAAAACAGTCTTCTGTATTTACAGTCTACTATAGTCTACTTAGAGTATTAGTAGACTGTTAGGTTAGGGTTTGGGTAAGTTGACATGTAGTTGCAAAGTCACTTATAGTCATTTTGTCAGTAGAATGTCTGTTAGGCAGAATCAAAATAAAGTTTTGGTAGATATTAAGCAGACAGTCTACTGTACTACTGTACTAGTTGACATGTATTTGCAAAGTTACTTATAGTTAGTAAAATGTCTAAAGCCCACGATACACTGCACGATTTCAGCAGTCCTATAAGATCATTACAAATCACACTGTACAACATGGATCTATTAAACTTGGGTACGACATGCATGTAGACTGTACGATGATGACACCTGTTGACTTGTAGGCTACGATGCAAGTTTCTATAGAAGAATAAAACTTCATCAGCATGCACTAATGGTAAACAAAAGGCCATGTTAAATCACACTTTGGCAGTTATAGTTATATGTGTGCTGAAAAAAAGGAAGCGGTGAAAGAAGAAGGGTAAAGAGCTTGAGGTAAGCAGTTTTAAGTTTTAGCGCCATGTCACGTTGATTTCATGTCGCATTTTTATTGGCTGCTCAGTAGACGTAGGTCATAGCAGCAGATACACTGTGCAAAAATCATGCTGAATTTCTGACACTGTCAGAAAATGATCGTAGGCTATCTTTGGTCGCAAGACCAGGAAAAAAATGGCTGTCTTTGAACCTCTCTCACTGTACAACATAGGACCACCGATTAAGAGCCACGATCACAGAAATCACCACGATTGTTTCACGATGGCAATCTTTTGTCTGGGACAGCCAAAAAAATGTGCAGTGTGTCCCAGGCTTCAAGTGAACCATCAAAATAAAGTGTTACCAGATAAATCATTTATAATAAATATTGCAATAAAAAAAAAAAAAAAAGTTTCTTAATTTCCAGGGTTAGCAACCCTGTTAAATGAGTGCTTACTTATATAACGCAACCATGTGTATTAATACAGCTTAATAATGATTATTTTATTTAATTATTAGCTTATTATTTTTTTTGCCTTTGTATTTTTCCTGTACAGTAAATAGTAGGTGCTGTTTAAATCATATCTTTAATATATCATCACACAGTAACATCTGTAACAGACATCATCACAAATGTTAGAAGTATACAAACGAGAGAGCAAATAGAGCAAGCAATTTGGACAATCATAAGAACGTGCTCTCTCGCTCCCACTCATGTTCTCTTTCTTCATCCTCCACCTCCTCTTTCTGTCTGCTTTTCTCACTAAGGTTGGTGAAGACTTGTCAGCAGGACAGCATGCTTTTCCATTGTTCAGCTCCAGGGCTTGACACATCACAATGATAAGGAAGCAGTAGGGATACGCTAATGCAAAGAGGATGTCACATCTCTTTTAATTAACCCAGTGTGCACTGATGCCCAGCTGCCTGATTCCCACAGGGGAGGAATATAATATAATTTTTGTTCAGTTTCTGTAACCTTGATACTGTTTACTGTAAGATATTTTAAAGGCACATTTGCACTAAGTGCAAATAATGATAGATGGTATTTAGACCAAGTGTAGATAGCAATTGGATGCTATTTGCACTAAATGAAAATAGCATATTTTCTTAGCGATAGATGCTATTTACACTAAGTGCAAAAAGCTGTAAATGCTATTTACACTAAATGAAAATAGCGATTTATTTTATTTAAACTAAGTGACAATAGCAGCATTTTCTTAGAGACATGCTATTTAAACTAAGTGAAAATAGTGATACATTCTATTCACACCATATAAAAGTAGCAGTTTAAAGTAAAAGTGCAGTAAAGTGTAAATAGTAATTAGATGATATCTTACTTTATACTGGCAGATACTATTTGCACCTCAGTATTTTTGTACACTAACAGGATGCAATAATATCATAGAGTGTAAATGAATATATTTATTAAAATTATTAAATGGATGCTGCCTTATTGGAAAAATAAAAAATCCTCCCTACACCTAACCCTACCCAATAAATACTTTTATTAAATACACAGTTTATTTCCACTTTTAGAATATTATTTTCATTTTTATTGAAAATAAATGCCTTTCTGGTGTGATATATGATGGGAAAATGGAGAAGAGCGAGCTTGGCAGAGGGCGGATTCGAACCCACGTCAATCGTGTTAAAAGCTAGGTGTGCAAGCCTTACTCGCTACTGCTGTGGTGTCAACAAGGGATGCTATTTGCACTAGGCACTCCATATTTTAAAGGCACAATAAAATAAATTTTCACCACTAGAGGTCGCCTATTTAAAACAAAAGCGTAGCTTGATGATGCTGAAATTTAGCGCGGAATCATGGGAGATGTCATCTTCACCTCACAGCTAGGGAAAAGAATCCAACGGAACTCGGACAGAAATCATGCTCATGGATGAGATTATTAACATTACTGTAATATGAAGCAGAGCAGGGCAGAGTGTTGTGGGAGCTGAACGAGGCCACTGGAATGATTGCTAATGAGAGACGAGCGCGACACATGGCTCAAGAGCAAAATAACTTTTATTATGCCACAGTGGGTAATGCAGCACTGTTTTATCAAAATAGATACATTTGAGTGTGTTACATTGTTATAACATTACTCTGTGCGTTCGCTCAGTGGCTGCTATGTGACACTTGTTGCACACTGCAGTAAGCTAGATCGATATTAGAATATCATATTAATATAATCAAGAAAACAAGATTCAAACAATAAGACTAAACCTATTGAGCTATATAACAATTATTACAAACCTGATTCCAAAAAAGTTGGGACACTACAAATTGTGAATAAAAACAGAATGCAATGATGTGGAAGTTTCAAATTTCAATATTTGATTCAGAATACAACATAGATGACACATCAAATGTTTAAACTGAGAAAATGTGAAAAATAAGTTGATTTTAAATTTCATGGCATCAACACATCTCAAAAAAGTTGGGACAAGGCCATGTTTACCACTGTGTGGCATTCCCTCTTCTTTTTATAACAGTCTGCAAACGTCTGGGGACTGAGGAGACAAGTTGCTCAAGTTTAGGAATAGGAATGTTGTCCCATTCTTGTCTAATACAGGCTTCTAGTTGTTCAACTGTCTTAGGTCTTCTTTGTCGCATCTTCCTCTTTATGATGCGCCAAATGTTTTCTATGGGTGAAAGATCTGGACTGCAGGCTGGCCATTTCAGTACCCGGATCCTTCTTCTACGCAGCCATGATGTTGTAATTGATACAGTATGTGGGCTGGCATTGTCATGTTGGAAAATGCAAGTTCTTCCCTGAAAGAGATGACGTCTGGATGGGAGCATATGTTGTTCTAGAACTTGGATATACCTTTCAGCATTGATGGTGCCTTTCCAGATGTGTAAGCTCCCCATGCCACACGCACTCATGCAACCTCATACCATCAGAGATGCAGGCTTCTGAACTGAGCGCTGATAACAACTTGGGTTGTCCTTGTCCTCTTTAGTCCGGATGACATGGCATCCCAGTTTTCCAAAAAGAACTTCAAATTTTGATTCGTCTGACCACAGAACAGTTTTCCACTTTGCCACAGTCCATTTTAAATGAGCCTTGGCCCAGAGAAAACGCCTGCGCTTCTGGATAATGTTTAGATATGGCTTCTTTTTTGACCTATAGAGTTTTAGCCGGCAACGGCGAATGGCACGGTGGATTGTGTTCATGTTCAATCATGTTGCCAATTGACCTAATAAGTTGCAAATTGGTCCTCCAGCTGTTCCTTATATGTACATTTAACTTTTCCGGCCTCTTATTGCTACCTGTCCCAACTTTTTTGGAATATGTAGTTCTCATGAAATCCAAAATGAGCCAATTTGACATTTCAAAATGTCTCACTTTCAACATTTGATATGTTATCTATATTATATTGTGAATAAATTATAAGTTTATGGGATTTGTAAATTATTGCATTCCTTTTTTATTCACAATTTGTACAGTATCCCAACTTTTTTGGAATCGGGTTTGTAGTTTTCTGTCTATAAATGTATTCAAACAGTTGTTCCCTTGTCTAATAAAAGATATAATATTAAAGTGTCTTTGGTGTTTCCATGGTTTCTACAAAATAAAACTGGAAATTGAGGGTAACGCGGGTATGATGTCATTGATAGTCGACACACAGACGTGGTTAAAATTGCTTATTTCTCTGGATTTAAACATTCATGAAAACATCTGGGATAATGTAAGCACACAAGTCAACAAAATATATAACACTGTTTTAGTGGTTTTTGGATAGTTTAATCAAAAAATCTGACATATTGTGTCTTTAAAGGGTTAGTTCACCCAAAAATTAAAATTATGCCCTCATGTCGTTCCACACCCGTAAGACCTTCGTTCATCTTTGGAAAACAAATTAAGATATTTTTGATGTAATCTGAGAGGTATATGACTCGTCCATAGACAGCAATATAATCAACACTTTCAAAGTCCAGAAAGGTAAGACATCATTAAAACCGTCAACGTGACTACAGTAGTTCAACCTTAATTTTATGAAGCGAGGAGAACAGTTTTTGTGCGCAAAAACAAAAATAACGACTTCATTCATTCAACAATATCTTCTCTTCTTTGTAAAATTTTAAAATCTCTCACTTACATTCAGCATTCAGTATAACCAGTCATGATTATGTCATTGTAATAGTCTGTAACAGTCTAAAATTATATGTGACTGTCTTTATTGCATTTATTTAACTATTTATATCCACCTTTATTGCTTTTTCCTAAAATAGATATTTCATTTATTACTGAAAAATACTGATTAAAATAGTAATATTGTGTCACGGGCACACAAGAACAAGATGTTGTGATCCAGTTGCAGCATAAGTATTTATTGGGGAATCCAGAAACATATATCCAAAGACAGGCAGGGGTCAAAATCCAGAATATCCAGTCCATGAAACAAAAGCCAGAGAAACAAAAGTGCACGTAACAAAATACAACGAACCACAACCAAGGACAGACACAACTGAGATTAAATAGACAACCACTAATGAACAAACACAAGACAGCTGGGTGCAATGATGAATGGTAATTAGTCCAGGGAGTGTGTAAGGAAATGTAGTTCATGAAATGAGTGAAACAGTGAGTCCGGGAAGGAGTGCCCTCTAGAGGCTGAAGGGCACTCTCACAGGTGATCGTGACATTACCCCCCCTCAAAGGAGCGGCTACCAGACGCTCCACCAGACAAAAAACAAAAACACAAAAAACTCAGGAGGGAGGTGGACAGGAGGAGGATCAGGGGGAGGGATGGTGGGCCAGATCCAGGGTGCCCAACTGATAGCCAGGGCGGTGCTGGAGGAACTGACCAGGCTGGTTCCAGCGGGTCTGGAATCCTGGCTGATTGCCAGGGTGGTGCCGGAGGAACTGACCAGGCTGGTTCCAACTGTTCAGACGGCCTGGGCAGTGGCGGCAGGGCAGAAAGCCTGGGCGGCGGCGGCAGGGCAGAAGGCTTGGATGATGGCGGCAGGACAGAAGATCTGGGTAGTGGAGGCAGGGCAGAAGGCTTGGACGGCGGCAGCAGGGCAGAAGGCTTGGATGATGGCGACAGGGCTGGCCAAGGGTGCTTCGTGGCCGTATCAGGGACGGCAGCGGGTTCAGACTGGAACTGCTCAGGGACGGCAACGTGCTCAGACTGGAGCTGCTCTGGGACGGCAGCGTGCTCAGACTGGGACTGCTCTGGGACGGCAGCGTGCTCAGACTGGGGCTGCTCTGGGACGGCAGCGTGCTCAGACTGGGGCTGCTCTGGGACGGCAGCGTGCTCAGACTGGGGCTGCTCTGGGACGGCAGCGTGCTCAGACTGGGGCTGCTCTGGGACGGCAGCGTGCTCAGACTGGGGCTGCTCTGGGACGGCAGCGTGCTCAGACTGGGGCTGCTCTGGGACGGCAGCGTGCTCAGACTGGGGCTGCTCTGGGACGGCAGCGTGCTCAGACTGGGGCTGCTCTGGGACGGCAACGTGCTCAGACTGGGGCTGCTCTGGGACGGCAGCGTGCTCAGACTGGGGCTGCTCTGGGACGGCAGCGTGCTCAGACTGGGGCAGCTCTGGGACGGCAGCGTGCTCCGGCTGGGGCTGCTCCGGCGGAGGCGGCAGGGCGAGGCGCTTCGTTGGCGCCGGCAGGGCGAGGCGCTTCGGTGGCGCCGGCAGGGCAAGGCGCTTCGGTGGCGCCGGCAGGGCAAGGCGCTTCGGTGGCGCCGGCAGGGCAAGGCGCTTCGGTGGCGCCGGCAGGGCAAGGCGCTTCGGTGGCGCCGGCAGGGCAAGGCGCTTGGAGAACCAACGAACAACCTCTAGAGTGGCCTCCAGGCCTTGTAGGATGGAGGAAGCCCTTCTCCTCCTCCTCTGCTTATGAGGGTGAGGCGGTGGCTCACCCAAAATGGACTCACTGGCTGGAGCGGGCTCTGTAGTAGACCCACTGGCAGGAACGGGCTCTGAAGTGGACTCACCGGCTGGAGCGGGCTCTGAAGTGGACTCACCGACTGGAGCGGGCTCTGAAGTGGACTCACTGACTGGAGCGGGCTCTGAAGTGGACTCACTGACTGGAACGGGCTCTGAAGTGGACTCACTGACTGGAACGGGCTCTGAAGTGGACTCACTGACTGGAACGGGCTCTGGAGTGGACTCACTGACTGGAACGGGCTCTGGAGTGGACTCACTGACTGGAGAGGACTCACTGACTGGAGCGGACTCACTGACTGGAGCGGGCTCTGTAGTGGACTCACTGACTGGAGAGGACTCACTGACTGGAGCGGACTCACTGACTGGAGCGGGCTCTGTAGTGGACTCACTGACTGGAGAGGACTCACTGACTGGAGCGGACTCACTGACTGGAGCGGACTCACTGACTGGAGCGGGCTCTGGAGTGGATTCACCGACTGGAGCGGGCTCTGGAGTGGATTCACCGACTGGAGCGGGCTCTGGAGTGGATTCACCGACTGGAGCGGGCTCTGGAGTGGATTCACCGACTGGAGCGGGCTCTGGAGTGGATTCACCGACTGGAGCGGGCTCTGGAGTGGATTCACCGACTGGAGTGGGCTCTGGAGTGGATTCACCGACTGGAGCGGGCTCTGAAGTGGACTCACCGACTGGAGCGGGCTCTGTAGTGGACTCACTGGCTGGAGCGGGCTCTGTAGTGGGCTCACTGGCTGGAGCGGGCTCTGTAGTGGACTCACTAGCTGGAGCATTCCTCCTCCGCCTCCTTTTCTTCCGTGTGGGAAGCGAAGATTCAGCGCCCATCTCCTCAGTGATCTCAAGAACGGACTCACGAGCTGGAACGGACTTACTGACTGGAACGGGCTCTGAAGCGGATTCACTGGCTGAGTGTCTAGGTGAGGCCCACTCTATCCGATGGCGGAGATAAGCGGCAAACTTCCAAAAGTCTAAGCTCCGTAGCCCTTCCATCTCACAATGAGACAACGGCTCGTCAAGGCAACTATTAAATAAGTCTTTCAAAGCCGCGTCATTGTAATCCAGCCCCACCGCCATCACCCAAAAGACTTTAGCAAAGCACCCTACCTCCCATCCTTCTTGCCGTAGGGCTCTCAATGTCCGAATTTGAGCCATCCGTTCCTTAGTGCGGGTCTGGAAAGGGATCCGGAATTCCATGCTGCTGGATCAAAAGTGGTGGTTCGTTCTGTCACGGGCACACAAGAACAAGATGTTGTGATCCAGTTGCAGCATAAGTATTTATTGGGGAATCCAGAAACATATATCCAAAGACAGGCAGGGGTCAAAATCCAGAATATCCAGTCCATGAAACAAAAGCCAGAGAAACAAAAGTGCACGTAACAAAATACAACGAACCACAACCAAGGACAGACACAACTGAGATTAAATAGACAACCACTAATGAACAAACACAAGACAGCTGGGTGCAATGATGAATGGTAATTAGTCCAGGGAGTGTGTAAGGAAATGTAGTTCATGAAATGAGTGAAACAGTGAGTCCGGGAAGGAGTGCCCTCTAGAGGCTGAAGGGCACTCTCACAGGTGATCGTGACATATTGTGGTGTAATTGAAAATTGATAATTTTACCCAGTATTTAAGTGTATTGAATATTTCATGTACTATTAGTGTTTAGTTTATTATAGTATTTCACTTGTTAGCTTAGAATGCTAACATCAAACTATTGTAATCAATTGAGAGGTGAGTCTGTGCAGAGCACAGTGGCCATTTATTTCCTTCAGAAAGTATTTACTCATACATTTTGCAAGCACCCAAACTGAAACTGACAATCATTTGAGAATGAAATCTAAAGTCCTGAGGTGGTCTGTGTACTCAGAGGAAAGCATCTGCCTCTAAATGTTTAACTACCATGTTCAGATGTTCTCAATGTATATTTCATATTGTATGCATAGTATACAGTGAGAGTGTGCTATGGTAAAACCAAACCATTCAGTTTCACTGTATGATGAAATGCTAATAACAGAACAATTAAAATGCACAAACTAATACTTTAGAAATCTTTAACAAGAGTCTCAAGTAACTTTCACTTGACTAGTTTTGTAGCTCAGAAAAACAGGACAGGAAAAGCTCACAGAACAACCTCCATGATTACATGTCTAGAATCTAACATGTATCCAAGATCTTGAATTATTAGTCTTGTGTATATATTTTTATTGAGTAGTATAGAGAGGGGTAGAAAACAATCAAGACTCGTTCACATCCCAAATCTCTATCGTTTAAGACCTAAAATCTAAAAAAAATAAAATAATATATATATAAAAAAAAGTTCATGTCCTATCCGAGTACAATCTGTCGCTGTTTTTAAGAGATTGGAATTTGATTTATTTATTTATTTATTTATTTTTTTGCTGTCAAATCTCTTTAGTCTTCATTATGCATTATCCAAAGTACAGCTGACATTGACATTGTTTGTTGCCGGGGCTGATCAAAAATCATGATAAATGAAAATGAAATATATCAGTAAAAACGTCTTGGGTTACGACTGTAACCCTTGTTCCCTGAGAAGGGAACTAAACGCTGCGTCATAGTATCAATGCTTTGGGAACACTTCTATGTGATTGGGTCTGAAGCACTTGTGTGAAATCAGTCCAGTGGTGAAACCGATTGTCACATGTGATGTCATGACTAGGAAAGCATAAAAGCACATCCGGAATGACCAGCGTTAACTTCAAATAGTCGAAGCAAATCAATCACAGGAATGCAGTAAGTATAGCAGGATGACGCAACATCTCATTCCCTTCTTAGGGAACAAGGGTTACAGTTGTAACCAGAGACTACGTCATAGTATTGACACTTTGGGAACGATAATACCCAAACTGCCATACTTACAAGTGCCTGTCTGTGTGAATACTGCAAGCACAACTAAGACATAAGCATCTGCGAACCCCGGGGAGAACCACAGGGCAGCTCTGTGGACATGAACATACAGCGCTTTTGCTGGACACACAAGGTTCACCTTTTCCTGATCCTGATCTCTAAAAAGGAGGAGATCAAAAGGCTTGCAAGATTATAGGCCGCAGCACATTGCTAGGCACCTTAGGGACATAGCCCAGTCTATGGTATAAGAATGCCTTAACCACCGCTGGTGCTAACTCAAGGCATGTAGGGGACACCGACAGGGCCTGGAGGTCTCCCACTCAAGAGATGTGATGACTAGAAGGAAAACTGTTTTTTAAGGTCAGAAACCTTTCTGGAACAGACTTGATGGGCTCGAATGGAGCTGTAGATAATCCCTCTAGCACAATTGCCAGGTCCCAGGCTGGAACTCTGGTACAGCTTGCAGGTCTCAGCCTCAAAGCACCACAGAGTAAATGTGTCACCAATGGGTTTCTCCCCAGGGATACACCACCCAAAGGGACATAGTAGGCAGCTATGGCCGCCACGTACACCTTTAGTGTGGAAGGGGATGGCCCTGTGGAAAACCGATCCTGCAGGAACTCTAGCACTAAACAGACCGAGCATTTAACTGGATCCAACTGTTGCATTTCACACCATGAAGTAAAAACTCTCTACTTCAATGCATACAGTTTCCTCGTGGAGGGAGCTCTGGAGTGAAGTATGATTTCGACAACCTTAGTTGAGAGACCTGAGTCTAGGAGACTCAGTTGTTTTTGCTATGGTATTTTTAAAACATATGCAAAAGTTCCTTGTGTAAGTGTTCTTTAGCCTGTTGATTTTTGTTCATGATATTCATATTTCGCAATAAGACATGTTATGCAATAAGACTTAAAATACACTGCAAAAATGCTTTTCTTACTTAGTATTTTTGTCTTGTTTCCAGTCCAAATATATAAAAATTCTTAAAACCAGATGCCTTTACTAGATAAGTAAAATGACAAGATTTGTTTCTTGTTTTCTGGGTTGGAATCTAAATGAAGTGAGTTTTTTCTTAAAACAATCAAAATTATCTGCCAGTGAGGTAAGAAAAATAATCTGGTTTTGACAGAAACAAGAAACAAGATTTCAAACAGAAACAAGATTATTTTTCTTACCACATTGGCAGATAATTTTGCTCGTTTTAATATCTTATGTCATTTTTACTTATCTAGTAAAAGCATGCAGAGTAAGTGTGGGGAAAAAAAGCAGAATCGCAATCAGAATCATTAAAATTCAAGAGATACCCAACCCTAGTGCTGCCCAGCAGCAACGGGGCCAGAACCACTGGGAACGCAAACCTGAACAATCTCCTCAACGAGTGACAGGCAGGAGCGGAGCGTGCTCATCTCCCTCGAGACCTGACTGAGAGTGCTCCTCTGCCAGACAAACAACACATAAATCGTGTGTATCCCCATCCGTGATGAAATGTGGGCAGGGAAGAACACACAATTTAAGACACAGAAGCTAACGCCGGTCATTTTGGATGTGCTTTTATACTTTCCTAGTCGAGACGTCACCTGCCCCTGCCCGTTTCACCACATGTAGTGATTTCACACACATGCATCAGACGCAATCACACAGAAGCATTACCAAATACTGTGACGCAGCACAATTTCCCTAGAAAGAGAACTGTAATCTGGTCAGGATTATATACAGTAGATGTCAGTCCACTATCTATTGTTGAATGTGTTACAAAGATGTGTCACTATTGATAAGTAAAGATTAACTCAATAAAAGAGTTGCTAACTTTTGATAAGAAATGGATAAAATATATGTAACGGAGGCCAGCTAGTAGTTGCTGTGCGAGTAAACCTCACTCCTCTGATCTCAAGAGATGCTCTAGCGACTGACGCTAGAGGTTGCAGCCTTTAGCCTCCTCGTTAGAGCGTCCGACTCCCACGCCGGAGACCTGGGTTCGAGGTCTGCGCAGAGCGGGGTGAGTAGGACCTGGGTCAGGGTTACATATATCTATGCCAATTTGTTATTGTCACAATGTTGCTGTGGTCGCTGCATACAGGCATAGAATGATAAAAGCTAAACCACATTTAATGTAAATGTGAATGTGAACTGACAAGGAGTTGCTGAAACACATATACAGTGCTCAGAAATGAGTACACCCCCTTTGAAAAGTAACATTTTAAACAAATCTCAATGAACACAAAAACAATTTCCAAAATGTTGACAAGACTAAGTTTAATATAACACCTGTTTAACTTATAACATGAAAGTAAGGTTAATAACATAACTTAGATTACACATTTTTCAGTTTTACTCAAATTAGGGTGATGCAAAAATGAGTACACCCCACAACAAAAACTACTACATCTAGTACTTTGTATGGCCTCCATGATTTTTAATGACAGCACCAAGTCTTCTAGGCATGGAATGAACAAGTTGGTGACATTTTGCAGCATCTATCTTTTTCCATTCTTCGAGAATGACCTCTTTTAGAGACTGGATGCTGGATGGAGAGTGATGCTCAACTTGTCTCTTCAGAATTCCCCATAGGTGTTGGATTGGGTTCAGATCAGGAGCCACTGAATCACTTTCACCCTGTTCTTCTTCAGAAATCCAACAGTAGCCTTAGATGTGTGTTTAGGATCATTGCCATGTTGGAAAAGTGCACGACGACCAAGGGCACGGAGTGATGGTAGCATCTTCTCTTTAAGTATAGAGCAGTACATCTGTGAATTCATGATGCCATCAACGAAATGCAGCTCCCTGACACCAGCAGCACTAATGCAGCCCCACATAAGGACACTGCTACCACCATGTTTCACTGTAGACAGACACCATGCATTTTTCTTTGTATTTCTCACCTTTGCGACACCATACAGTTTTGAAGCCATCAGTTCCAAAAACATTTATTTTGGTCTCTTCACTCCAGAGTATAGAGTCCCAGTAGTCTTCATCTTTGTCAGCATGGGCCCTGGCAAACTCTAGGCGGGCTTTTTTGTGCCTGGGCTTTAGGAGAGACTTCTTTCGTGGATGGCACCCATGCATGCCATTCCTCTGCAGTGTACGCCATATTGTGGTGGAAATAGTCACCCCAGTTTGGCTTTCTACTTCTTTAGATAATTGCAGTGAACTTGCATACCGATTTTCATCAACCCTTCTCATCAGAAAACACTCCTGTCGAGGTGTTAACTTCCGTGGATGACCTGGACGTCTCTGTGAGATGGTTGCAGTTCCATCTTGTAAGAAATTGTAGTCTGCCTCGACCCAGATTCCACTCCAAAGTATATTTTAGAATGAGCTCATCCCCAAAATTGCTTAATTATCATAGAGAAAAAGAAAGTCAACTGGTATATTGTTTATGTACCATTTGGTTGATCAAATCCTGAGCAAATGGTAATCAGTTGTAGAATGGGAATGGGTGTGGAACACAGAGAACCATCTCAGACAATGAGGTGTCACAACTTCATTAACATACAGACCACAGCTGGTAAAACATGAGAAACTACATTTACATGAAGAGTGGTAAACTGTTAACAGGATAAAAGGTTTGAAATTTGGATGTTCTGGGTCCGATGAACCGAAGGTGCCATGTGTACTTTGTCGCTGCTACGCTGCAATAATCTTCTTCATCAAGGTTTTCAACATCCTCATCATTTTTCCTTACAATCTTTTTTTTTTTTTTTTTTTTTGTACCACTTTTGCTACAGTATTCTGACTGATAAGTAAAGCTTTGCTGATCTTCTTGTAGCCTTCACCTTTCTGGTATAAAGAAATGATTTTCTTTCTCAGGTCTTGTGACATTTCTCTTCCATGTGGTGCCATTGCTGACAGCATGAAATGGGAAGGGGTTTTAACACACTTTATAGTCAACTGTCTGCTGGACACCTGTGTAATGAAAAAATAGTCTCACCTGTGGTTGAATTCTTGTTACATTAGACATTTGTAGTCTAAAATGTAGCTTTGCTCCAGAGACTTTCAATGGGGTGTACTCATTTGCATCACCCTAATTTGAGTAAAACTGAAAATTTTGTTCTCTAAGTTATATTATTAACCTTACTTTCATGTTATAATTAAACAGATGTTATATAAAACTTAGTCTTGGCAACATTTTGGAAATTGTTTTTGTGTTATTGAGATATTGTTTAAAATATTACTTTTCAAAGGGGGTGTACTCATTTACGCTGAGCACTGTACAATATACAAAGGAAACTTGATAAGGAACAGGTGAACATAATGAACTAATCAATGAGCAACCATAGCAACTAACAAATAACTAGATATTATACTATGTCCTAAAACCATGTACTCTTTTTTTTTTTTTTTTTTTTTTTTTGAAGAATAAGTGCGTACTTTTGAGTGTGTAAGAGTAGACAAGCTTTGGACATACTATCACGTCATAAAATTTCACCTTTAACGTATGCTCTGTCACATAGTTACGTGCATCCTGTCCTTGTAAAGTGGCCTGTCAATCATCTTGTCACAGTTAACATCCTCTGTCTACCAGACAAATCTACCAGAAATAGTAGACCATCCGGGAACTTTTGGCATACTCTCTTCAACATACTATGCTTTGGGACACACTTATTCTAATCTCACATATTTAGGATGGATAATATGCACATTGGGATGCTGGGAAACAAAATATGATTATTGTGATAGAATTTGTTAGTGTTGGGGTTGGTGAAGTAGCTATTTTGTTGTTGTTGTATAGAGTTGAGGTTATTATTAAAGGGTTAGTCCACCCAAAAATGAAATTTCTGTCATTAAGTACTCACCATCATGTCATTCCACACTAATTAATGACAGAAATTTTATTTTTGGGTGAACTAACCCTTTAATGAAGTGGCTTGTTAGTGTTAGTATTAGGTTAGTTGAGTGGCAAGATAGTAAAATTGTTAGCATTAATGTAAGCCAGTGTGATGATTAGAATTAATGGTGGAAGAATGGGTTAGATTTAGGGTCAGTATTAATCTTAAGACTCAAGAGTAACTGTTAATATATATGCTACTAATAACTGTTCATCAATCTATTCTATCCATAAGGCAGATCTGGATTGGTAAATTACCCACATAATTCAGTAAATGTCTGTGAGTTAGTACACTGCTATATGCTATATTTTATCTTTGATTCAGTGTCTGGGAAGTAAATGTTCCTCTATGGAAAGTTTGGTCAAATATAAGTATATATAAAGACAAAAATAATGACAAGTAGGTTGAGGAGGGTTCCAACCATCCCCAGAAAGGCCAGGATTGACTCTTCCCTACTCTCCCTCTTCTGTGGTCTTGAGGATTGATGGGTGCAGCATTTTCGCCTGGTGGGTCAGTGTCTTTTTGAAACTGGTCTGCATGAGAATGATAGATTCCTTTTACACAGAGACGTGAACAAAAGATGAAAGAGAGAGCTTTCATAAATTATGCCATGGCTAATGAAGAAGACAAATTTAGCATATACTGAGTGCAATAGTAATAATGTCATAAAATCGAGTGCAAATTTTGTCCTATTATTAATTATAATAATTTGCACTCTGAATGTTTGGTACTTTCATCTCGGTAAGATTAGCAAAGGGGTCAATGATATCACACTATCATTTCATCCTATCCATTAATTTATTCAAAAAATTATTAAAAATGCAATTCATACATGCAGTAACTTGAATACACCTCTTCAATGATGTGTTTTTATTTTCTGAATTCATGAAAAAAATATATTAAGTAGTTTGGCATAATTTTATATTATTATTTTAAATTATATATGACTATATAATTACTGCTTATTATTTGAAAAAAAAAAGTAGTACAGTTAACATGCCAAAAACAAAAAACAAAAAAACAACAACAAAAAAAACAGTAATGATATTGTTGTTACATATCCCTTGTTCCCCTGTTCCTCCTGTTTCGTCACCTGCACTCACTTCCCTCGTCAGCTCCTCATCACTCATCACCTGCACCTGGACTCTATTATCAGCACTCCCTTTATATGGCACTCACTCCCTTCACTCCTTGTCTGTCTTAATGTTGTATTAGGTGTATGTTTGGTACTCCTTGCCTGTGGATATTAAAGTATTGTTCATTATTGTGGAAATCCGTATCTGCCTCATCTCTATACCAACAACACGTAACAGAAAGATGGACCTTTAAAACGATTGGATTTTCACAAGAGAGAACAGAAGAATGGATTCTTTCTTCATCCCCCTGGCTCCAACTTCTCCCATGCCTCCCACTTCAATGACGGCCGGCGATCGTATCATCGGGCTTCTGCAGGTTGGTCGTTCGCTGGAGAGGTATGTGGAGGAGTTTGTTGAGCTTGCTTTTTTGTCTGACTGGCCTGAAGCATGTTTGATCTCCCTGTTTCTGGATGGACTAGATGATAACACCATCCGTTTTGATGAACCTGATTATCGCTTCTCCTTAAGCGAAACTATCAATTCCATTTTGTGGTTAAATGCAGAAGAGCAGTTAACTGGATCCAACTGTTGCATTTCACACCATGAAGTAAAAACTCTCTACTTCAATGCATACAGTTTCCTCGTGGAGGGAGCTCTGGAGTGAAGTATGATTTCGACAACCTTAGTTGAGAGACCTGAGTCTAGGAGGACTCAGTTGTTTTTGCTATGGTATTTTTAAAACATATGCAAAAGTTCCTTGTGTAAGTGTTCTTTAGCCTGTTGATTTTTGTTCATGATATTCATATTTCGCAATAAGACATGTTATGCAATAAGACTTAAAATACACTGCAAAAATGCTTTTTCTTACTTAGTATTTTTGTCTTGTTTCCAGTCCAAATATATAAAAATTCTTAAAACCAGATGCCTTTACTAGATAAGTAAAATGACAAGATTTGTTTCTTGTTTTCTGGGTTGGAATCTAAATGAAGTGAGTTTTTTCTTAAAACAATCAAAATTATCTGCCAGTGAGGTAAGAAAAATAATCTGGTTTTGACAGAAACAAGAAACAAGATTTCAAACAGAAACAAGATTATTTTTCTTACCACATTGGCAGATAATTTTGCTCGTTTTAATATCTTATGTCATTTTTACTTATCTAGTAAAAGCATGCAGAGTAAGTGTGGGGAAAAAAAGCAGAATCGCAATCAGAATCATTAAAATTCAAGAGATACCCAACCCTAGTGCTGCCCAGCAGCAACGGGGCCAGAACCACTGGGAACGCAAACCTGAACAATCTCCTCAACGAGTGACAGGCAGGAGCGGAGCGTGCTCATCTCCCTCAAGACCTGACTGAGAGTGCTCCTCTGCCAGACAAACAACACATAAATCGTGTGTATCCCCATCCGTGATGAAATGTGGGCAGGGAAGAACACACAATTTAAGACACAGAAGCTAACGCCGGTCATTTTGGATGTGCTTTTATACTTTCCTAGTCGAGACGTCACCTGCCCCTGCCCGTTTCACCACATGTAGTGATTTCACACACATGCATCAGACGCAATCACACAGAAGCATTACCAAATACTGTGACGCAGCACAATTTCCCTAGAAAGAGAACTGTAATCTGGTCAGGATTATATACAGTAGATGTCAGTCCACTGTCTATTGTTGAATGTGTTACAAAGATGTGTCACTATTGATAAGTAAAGATTAACTCAATAAAAGAGTTGCTAACTTTTGATAAGAAATAGATAAAATATATGTAACGGAGGCCAGCTAGTAGTTGCTGTGCGAGTAAACCTCACTCCTCTGATCTCAAGAGATGCTCTAGCGACTGATGCTAGAGGTTGCAGCCTTTAGCCTCCTCGTTAGAGCGTCCGACTCCCACGCCGGAGACCTGGGTTCGAGGTCTGCGCAGAGCGGGGTGAGTAGGACCTGGGTCAGGGGTTACATATATCTATGCCAATTTGTTATTGTCACAATGTTGCTGTGGTTGCTGCATACAGGCATAGAATGATAAAAGCTAAACCACATTTAATGTAAATGTGAATGTGAACTGACAAGGAGTTGCTGAAACACATATACAGTGCTCAGAAATGAGTACACCCCCTTTGAAAAGTAACATTTTAAACAAATCTCAATGAACACAAAAACAATTTCCAAAATGTTGACAAGACTAAGTTTAATATAACACCTGTTTAACTTATAACATGAAAGTAAGGTTAATAACATAACTTAGATTACACATTTTTCAGTTTTACTCAAATTAGGGTGATGCAAAAATGAGTACACCCCACAACAAAAACTACTACATCTAGTACTTTGTATGGCCTCCATGATTTTTAATGACAGCACCAAGTCTTCTAGGCATGGAATGAACAAGTTGGCGACATTTTGCAGCATCTATCTTTTTCCATTCTTCGAGAATGACCTCTTTTAGAGACTGGATGCTGGATGGAGAGTGATGCTCAACTTGTCTCTTCAGAATTCCCCATAGGTGTTGGATTGGGTTCAGATCAGGAGCCACTGAATCACTTTCACCCTGTTCTTCTCAGAAATCCAACAGTAGCCTTAGATGTGTGTTTAGGATCATTGTCATGTTGGAAAAGTGCACGACGACCAAGGGCACGTAGTGATGGTAGCATCTTCTCTTTAAGTATAGAGCAGTACATCTGTGAATTCATGATGCCATCAACGAAATGCAGCTCCCTGACACCAGCAGCACTAATGCAGCCCCACATAAGGACACTGCTACCACCATGTTTCACTGTAGACAGACACCATGCATTTTTCTTTGTATTTCTCACCTTTGCGACACCATACAATTTTGAAGCCATCAGTTCCAAAAACATTTATTTTGGTCTCTTCACTCCAGAGTATAGAGTCCCAGTAGTCTTCATCTTTGTCAGCATGGGCCCTGGCAAACTCTAGGCGGGCTTTTTTGTGCCTGGGCTTTAGGAGAGACTTCTTTCGTGGATGGCACCCATGCATGCCATTCCTCTGCAGTGTACGCCATATTGTGGTGGAAATAGTCACCCCAGTTTGGCTTTCTACTTCTTTAGATAACTGCAGTGAACTTGCATACCGATTTTCATCAACCCTTCTCATCAGAAAACACTCCTGTCGAGGTGTTAACTTCCGTGGATGACCTGGACGTCTCTGTGAGATGGTTGCAGTTCCATCTTGTAAGAAATTGTAGTCTGCCTCGACCCAGATTCCACTCCAAAGTATATTTTAGAATGAGCTCATCCCCAAAATTGCTTAATTATCATAGAGAAAAAGAAAGTCAACTGGTATATTGTTTATGTACCATTTGGTTGATCAAATCCTGAGCAAATGGTAATCAGTTGTAGAATGGGAATGGGTGTGGAACACAGAGAACCATCTCAGACAATGAGGTGTCACAACTTCATTAACATACAGACCACAGCTGGTAAAACATGAGAAACTACATTTACATTAAGAGTGGTAAACTGTTAACAGGATAAAAGGTTTGAAATTTGGATGTTCTGGGTCCGATGAACCGAAGGTGCCATGTGTACTTTGTCGCTGCTACGCTGCAATAATCTTCTTCATCAAGGTTTTCAACATCCTCATCATTTTTTCTTACAATCTTTTTTTTTTTTTTTTTTTTTTGTACCACTTTTGCTACAGTATTCTGACTGATAAGTAAAGCTTTGCTGATCTTCTTGTAGCCTTCACCTTTCTGGTATAAAGAAATGATTTTCTTTCTCAGGTCTTGTGACATTTCTCTTCCATGTGGTGCCATTGCTGACAGCATGAAATGGGAAGGGGTTTTAACACACTTTTATAGTCAACTGTCTGCTGGACACCTGTGTAATGAAAAAATAGTCTCACCTGTGGTTGAATTCTTGTTACATTAGACATTTGTAGTCTAAAATGTAGCTTTGCTCCAGAGACTTTCAATGGGGTGTACTCATTTGCATCACCCTAATTTGAGTAAAACTGAAAATTTTGTTCTCTAAGTTATATTATTAACCTTACTTTCATGTTATAATTAAACAGATGTTATATAAAACTTAGTCTTGGCAACATTTTGGAAATTGTTTTTGTGTTATTGAGATATTGTTTAAAATATTACTTTTCAAAGGGGGTGTACTCATTTACACTGAGCACTGTACAATATACAAAAGAAACTTGATAAGGAACAGGTGAACATAATGAACTAATCAATGAGCAACCATAGCAACTAACAAATAACTAGATATTATACTATGTCCTAAAACCATGTACTCTTTTTTTTTTTTTTTTTTTTTTTTTGAAGAATAAGTGCGTACTTTTGAGTGTGTAAGAGTAGACAAGCTTTGGACATACTATCACGTCATAAAATTTCACCTTTAACGTATGCTCTGTCACATAGTTACGTGCATCCTGTCCTTGTAAAGTGGCCTGTCAATCATCTTGTCACAGTTAACATCCTCTGTCTACCAGACAAATCTACCAGAAATAGTAGACCATCCGGGAACTTTTGCATACTCTCTTCAACATACTATGCTTTGGGACACACTTATTCTAATCTCACATATTTAGGATGGATAATATGCACATTGGGATGCTGGGAAACAAAATATGATTATTGTGATAGAATTTGTTAGTGTTGGGGTTGGTGAAGTAGCTATTTTGTTGTTGTTGTATAGAGTTGAGGTTATTATTAAAGGGTTAGTCCACCCAAAAATGAAATTTCTGTCATTAAGTACTCACCATCATGTCATTCCACACTAATTAATGACAGAAATTTTATTTTTGGGTGAACTAACCCTTTAATGAAGTGGCTTGTTAGTGTTAGTATTAGGTTAGTTGAGTGGCAAGATAGTAAAATTGTTAGCATTAATGTAAGCCAGTGTGATGATTAGAATTAATGGTGGAAGAATGGGTTAGATTTAGGGTCAGTATTAATCTTAAGACTCAAGAGTAACTGTTAATATATATGCTACTAATAACTGTTCATCAATCTATTCTATCCATAAGGGCAGATCTGGATTGGTAAATTACCCACATAATTCAGTAAATGTCTGTGAGTTAGTACACTGCTATATGCTATATTTTATCTTTGATTCAGTGTCTGGGAAGTAAATGTTCCTCTATGGAAAGTTTGGTCAAATATAAGTATATATAAAGACAAAAATAATGACAAGTAGGTTGAGGAGGGTTCCAACCATCCCCAGAAAGGCCAGGATTGACTCTTCCCTACTCTCCCTCTTCTGTGGTCTTGAGGATTGATGGGTGCAGCATTTTCGCCTGGTGGGTCAGTGTCTTTTTGAAACTGGTCTGCATGAGAATGATAGATTCCTTTTACACAGAGACGTGAACAAAAGATGAAAGAGAGAGCTTTCATAAATTATGCCATGGCTAATGAAGAAGACAAATTTAGCATATACTGAGTGCAATAGTAATAATGTCATAAAATCGAGTGCAAATTTTGTCCTATTATTAATTATAATAATTTGCACTCTGAATGTTTGGTACTTTCATCTCGGTAAGATTAGCAAAGGGGTCAATGATATCACACTATCATTTCATCCTATCCATTAATTTATTCAAAAAATTATTAAAAATGCAATTCATACATGCAGTAACTTGAATACACCTCTTCAATGATGTGTTTTTATTTTCTGAATTCATGAAAAAAATATATTAAGTAGTTTGGCATAATTTTATATTATTATTTTAAATTATATATGACTATATAATTACTGCTTATTATTTGAAAAAAAAAAGTAGTACAGTTAACATGCCAAAAACAAAAAACAAAAAAACAACAACAAAAAAAACAGTAATGATATTGTTGTTACATATCCCTTGTTCCCCTGTTCCTCCTGTTTCGTCACCTGCACTCACTTCCCTCGTCAGCTCCTCATCACTCATCACCTGCACCTGGACTCTATTATCAGCACTCCCTTTATATGGCACTCACTCCCTTCACTCCTTGTCTGTCTTAATGTTGTATTAGGTGTATGTTTGGTACTCCTTGCCTGTGGATATTAAAGTATTGTTCATTATTGTGGAAATCCGTATCTGCCTCATCTCTATACCAACAACACGTAACAGAAAGATGGACCTTTAAAACGATTGGATTTTCACAAGAGAGAACAGAAGAATGGATTCTTTCTTCATCCCCCTGGCTCCAACTTCTCCCATGCCTCCCACTTCAATGACGGCCGGCGATCGTATCATCGGGCTTCTGCAGGTTGGTCGTTCGCTGGAGAGGTATGTGGAGGAGTTTGTTGAGCTTGCTTTTTTGTCTGACTGGCCTGAAGCATGTTTGATCTCCCTGTTTCTGGATGGACTAGATGATAACACCATCCGTTTTGATTGATAAGCGAACCATTTTGTGGTTAAATGACGTTGATTGGGTTCAGGATGGGTGTTTGTCTCTAGTCCATCCAGAAACACGGTTGGCCGGGCCAGTCAGTCAGCCACCGTCTTCCTCCGCATACCCCTCCAGCGAACTTCCTGCCTGTTACATGCTGGACCCACATCCACTGCTGGGTCCAGAAGGTGGAGGAAGAAGAGAAGGCCAAGTCCACTCCAGCCTCTGCCCCAGCAAACAGCTCCAGTCTCCGCCGAGCTCGCACCCGTTCCTACGGGGTTGTATTTGAGGGGATGGACTGGCCCTCTGCTTCAGCCATCGAGCCAAGTTCTCCAGTCTCCGCCGAGCCAAGTTCTCCAGTCTCCGCCGAGCCAGTTTCTCCAGTCTCCGCAGAGCTATTATCTCCAGTCTCCGCAGAGCTATTATCTCCAGTCTCCGCCGAGCAAGCAGCGCCAGTCTCCGCCGAGCAAGCAGCGCCAGTCTCCGCCGAGCAAGCAGCGCCAGTCTCCGCCGAGCAAGCAGCGCCAGTCTCCGCCGAGCAAGCAGCGCCAGTCTCCGCCGAGCCAGTATCTCCAGTCTCAGCCGCCGAGCCGGAATCCCCACGCTCCGCCGCCGAGCCGGAATCCCCACGCTCCGCCGCCGAGCCAGTATCTCCAGCCGCCGCCGAGCCCTCAGCTCGGCCGCCGCCGCTCCAGCCGCCGCTGAGCCAGCCGCTCTATTATGAACTGTGTTATTGAAATATCCAGCCCAAAGACTGTTTTCCCTCCCTGCCTCCCTCTCCCGCCTCCTCCCAGTTGTGTCTGCACTGAACCTCCACCTCAAGCCCACTCGCCCACATCTCCACCTCGGCCCTCTGGTCGTTTACCTTCACCCTGGCTCCAACCTCCCTCTCCTCCACCGTTGCCCATCAGTCCACCAGTCTCACCAGTCTCCATCCTGCCTCCGCTCACACCTTGGTCCCTCGTCAGCCTGCCCTCCCCTCTGGACTGCACTCCTCCGTCTCCGCTCCGTCCCTCCGTCCCTCGGTTCCAGTTGGCCTCCTCACTCCCTCCGGTGTTCACTTTGTTGTCTGTCGTCTGTCTTCAACTGCGGCCTTCTGGAGCCCCGGCTGCGCTTCGGTCGGCGGAGCCGCTGGTTCCGCCATCTCCCGCCGGTCCTTCAGCGCCTCCTGGGCTTGATGGCATCAAGGCCTCATTAAAGGCTCCTGACCCGCCATGGCTGCCCACGGCTCCTGACCCGCCATGGCTGCCCACGGCTCCTGACCCGCCATGGCTGCCCTCGTCCCCTGACCCGCCATGGTTCTTGGACCTGCCCTGGAGACCTCCACTCCAGTCTACTCCTCCCCCTGCACCGGCATGAGGTCTCCAGGGCGCCCGCCCCCCTCCCGGTTGTTCCATCTACGGCGCGAGGACGCGCCTACCGGGAGGGGGAGGTACTGTTACATATCCCTTGTTCCCCTGGACTCCATTTCCCATGATCCTCCTGTTTCGTCACCTGCACTCACTTCCCTCGTCAGCTCATCACTCATCACCTGCACCTGGACTCTATTATCAGCACTCCCTTTATATGGCACTCACTCCCTTCACTCCTCGTCCGTCTTAATGTTGTATTAGGTGTATGTTTGGTACTCCTTGCCTGTGGATATTAAAGTATTGTTCATTATTGTGGAAATCCGTATCTGCCTCATCTCTATACCAACAACACGTAACAACTGTAAGTACATTCAACATTTAATGGTAAGTCATTAAATGTAAACTTTTCAAAATAGAATGGTTAAAAAGTTTTCAAAACCATATGAAATAAATAAGAATACATTTATATGAATTTGGCACATTTGTTTTTAACTAGATTTTTAAAAGATTTTAATGGCACAATTTTGGGTTGCTCAGATTGACACTGACTGAACCCTCTTGAAAACCAACCTCCATCCAATATTTCAAACCACTATCCTACTGTCTGGACAGATGGCCAGTCACATATTCACACTGATGGACAATGTCTCCATTTCATATAGGCTGCATGTCTTTGGATTACGGAGGAAACTGAAGAGAACCTGGAGGAAGCCCACACCAGAACTTGAACTTCTTGCTGTGAAATGGCAATGCTATACCCACTGAGCCATCATGACACATGGCTGGAGAACCTATAGGAACCTTTTCAAGGAGGGCATCTCTATGATGAACTCTCTGTCAATGGTTCTTCCTATAATGCTATAATTAGAGAAATGATTTTGAGGCACTTGAAATGTTTGTCTGAACAATTACAGACAAATTTGAAGAAAAAAAAAATCACATATGTGTTAGTGCTTTAGGAAGTTATTATATGAGGCTGTTCTGTAGCACAAAGGTAGCTCTAAACTGCTGAATAACACAAGTTTGTTAAAACGGTAGGAATGGGGTAATTTGAGCCAAAAGTCCTGGGTCAAGTTGAGGAAGTGGCTCAACTCGCCCCTTCTTAGTAAAATTATTATTTTACTGTAATTCTACTTTGCATTGCATTAATTTTAGACCAAAATATTTTATTTTGTTCTTTGTTTTGAACTTGATTTTGTTCTGAAAATGTTAAAAAGGCCTTGTTGAAGAAAACTGGCCATTGTATTTTTTTTTTCTTTGCAACATAAGTGGAATGTTGAGTATTAGCCCAGTTCAAGGTCAATTGCAGTTTTTTTTTAAACTTTATTTTGTTTTGAAATGTTTAAATAAGCCTTGATGAAAAAAGGCCTTCGAAGTTGTTAACTTTTATCTTTAAATAAAACTTTTAAAAAGTCATCCATTCCATTATCTAAACCTCTTTACCATTATTAGGGTTACAGGGAGCAGGAGTCTAACCCAGTGTCTTGAGCCACAGACAGGGAAACACTCTGGATGGATGGCCAGTCCATCACAAAGCTCACACATATTTTAAGAAGTCATTTGTTATTGATTTTCTCTTATTTGATATAGCATGAGGTGAAAATGTTTAGTTTTACTTCAGCATAATCAATGGCACAATTTACCCCATGTGTCCCTACACTCACCCTAAATTTCTCATTTAATTTTTTTAATATTTTTTTTTATTATTACATTTCTTTTTAGATCCAAAGTGATTTCCCAATTCCCAGTGATGCACCACATCCTGAAATTTATGTACATATTTTAGTTGGACATATTACTGTCATGCAATCACTTTAAAGATACCACAAGTAAAAACTGGCTCAACTCACCTCGCTCTCCTCTACTCATAAAAGAGATTCATCTGACGAGTCGTTTGAGAATCATTGAAAAATGTGGTGATATAATGTAAATTATGAGAAAATGAAAGTGTCTTTTGACCTTTCATGCATGTAACCTGTTGTAGGAGACATCCTAAACAGAATTAGGAAACTTTCAAATAGCATAATAGGGGCACTTTAATTTACAATGTATGTTTGCATAAAGAATAATGAAGGTTTCAAATCTTTCTTGAATTTATTTTGTTTAAAAAATAAGGTGCAAGGTTTAAAAACAAACACTTCTCTTTGCTGCAGAAGTACAGTATAAGAGGACATGTCAAGCATCTAAGGGCGGTCTTGCAGTATTGATTTGGAGAAGGAGGGTGCCTTGATGTAAACAAGGTTGAGAACCACTGTACTAGGCTGTATAGAACATACTTTTTTAGCGGTTGTGAAGTAATTATTTATTCAAAGTAAGTGATTTCGGACACAGCCAAGGTCTTGGAGTCTTCACTAATGAGCTGCTGAGTTGAATCAGTAGTGTTTGATTAGGGAGACATCTAAAATGTGTTGTGCTGGGGATACTCCAGGTCCAGGAATGGGAACCACTGGGCTAGCTAGAGGTTCCCCAGAGTGTTCAGCCAGAACTTTTGTTCTTGGTCTAATGGTGCATTACACTAACTCAAACTGAGCATTTCTTGTTAAGGCCTGGTTCTACACCTCAATATAAGGCAGTCTGCTGTCCCCCAGTGGCCGTTTCATCCTGTTTGATCTCAACAGCTTTTACTTTCTATGATCTTGTTAAGGAGAGGTGCTTACCTGACACAGCATCTGGAAAAGTTCCTCGCCTTAAATCGCCTTATCTGAGAAGGACTGTGGAAAATTCTGTCCTACCATGTTCCAGGACTATTGTCCTCCTCAGCCCACATACGGTTTATTTAGGTCCATCTTCATATGGTATGTTGACTATGGCTGTAACTGAGATGCTTACACCATTTCCTTTCAGTCTTATAAAAAATATCTTTCAATAATCGTTTGCCACAAGGGTCGAGCCAGGGATTTGGTCTCAGAGGTCCTGGCACCAGTGTTTTTATTAACGCCATGGAAATTCATAGCGAACTGACACTTTTAGATTTGCAGTCCTGTGTGTTCTTGAAGATGTAGCTCTGACAACTGCTGTACCTGTTGAAAAAGCATATGCTGGTTAGTTATGTTTTGAAGCATGGCAGCTGGTTTGAGCTAGTTTATGATGGTCCTTAGTTGGTCATGAGCTGGTTTTAAGCTGGTCCTGAGCTGGAGCTAGTTGCTTAGGACCAGCTTAAACCAGCTCATGACCAGGTAAGGACCAGCTTAAACCAGCTGCCATGCTTCAAAACATACCTAACCAGCATATGCTGTTTTTTTTTTTTTTTTTTCA
The DNA here is from genome assembly GCF_018812025.1 of Megalobrama amblycephala. NCBI lineage: Eukaryota > Metazoa > Chordata > Actinopteri > Cypriniformes > Xenocyprididae > Megalobrama > Megalobrama amblycephala. The sequence goes on from NC_063054.1 coordinate 6,757,958, forward strand.
ACAGGGGTGATACCTTCTTCCTGCTTGAGTTTCGGACGTCTACATGTACCTACAGAGCAGAGGTGTCAGACACTCTTCAAGCACTGGCACCAATGACCTGATTCTGTTGGCAAACCAAATCCACATGGAGAATATTGGCATTCCCTGTTCCTTTGCCTCATATTTTAGAAAACCTGAGCTGTGTTCAAAATCGCCCCCTGTACCCTCATTTGCTATTCTCTACATTACTCCACTAATGCAGTCCACTTCAAGGTGTGAATGAAAATGAGTGAGCGAATTCAGAGACTGAGTATGCCGGAAGGGCTGTCGCTTTTGCATATTTTGTGCTTGCTGTAAATTATTTGAAACTTAGAAAACTGGCAGCTCCAGTATTAGGATGAAATAATTTATCCTGAACTCTGTCATGGAAACAAGCATATATAATTCTTATTAATAATTTAATAATCAATCTAAAAGGAGTTTATACCTGTATGATATTACGCTGTACCCACATTGGACCAGCAGTTTGAAAAACAGATGGATGTATGATTCAGCTGAGGGCGGCATCTTCTGGTGAGACATGGCAATTCACTCAGCATGACCCTCACAAAGCATTATGGGAATTCTCTAGCCATTGAGTACAATGGTTTGGTTGTACACTTGTTATTGTGGTGAGTGCACGCGATAACAACCACTATGGTTTCGGACACCACGGCAGCATCTGAAATCGCACGCTTCCATGCTATATAGTAAGCGAAAAACAGTATGTGACAAAAGTAGTATGTCTGAATTCATAGTACTCATAAAAGTGTAGGCAAAAAGTACTGGGATGACCTACTACTTTCAGCGAGATTCTGAAGTATGCATACGATTGAAACTTTACTATTCCATGAGGCCACAAGAGAGGATTTGCGAATGACGCTGGTAGGTCACATGATAATGACAACATGGCGGATGAAGTATGTCTGAATTACATTCATACTATGCACGTTCATACTTTTAAGCGGTCGCAAAGTAATTATTCAAAATAAGTACATACTCTAGAGAGTATGCGATTTCGGAGGCAGCCCACTACAAATGGCTGTCCCATCAAATAGTAGGCCTACCCTTTTTAAGGTGATTTCAGACACAGCCCTGGTGTTGCCTAGCAACCATCTTAGAGGGAGACAAAGAAGTGCTTGGATATGAAAGCTTTTGAGAGGATGATGAACATGGCAAACCACATAGATGTTGCAGCTGTGGCAAGTAAGGCATGGTTTACCATTAAAAAAGAAAAAGAAAGAAACCCATGTAACCCTCAGAAGTGCCTAATACATTTCCACAAACCAATCTATTAATTTATTTAAAAATAAAGACTTTAATACACCTCCTCTGTAATGCCTTTTTACTTTTTATTTATTTATTTTACATTAAACTCAATGTCAGTGTGATACAACTGTCTGGGTATTAAGAAAAAAAAATGTCCTAGTATAAAATTCAAAAACTTAATATTTAAAATAATTCATGTTATTTGTAATTTCCTTTGAAACGTTTAAAAACTTAAATAATTGTTTTTCAAAACCCAGATGAAATCAAGAATTAATGCAAGTGATTTTAATTAAAAAAATAAAACCACTTTCTAAACTAATTTTTTTAAAAGGTTTTTCCTTTTATTATATAAACTCTTATCAGTCATATGTCCTTAATGACATATTTGATGTGTGTAAAATGTAAAATACTATTGCGTCCTCTAGTGGACACACGCGAAGCTACAATAATCACTAATTCCACAACAGAATATACTTGGAATATTGTTATTTGTCCATTCAGATCTTTGACCTATCCTTTAAGACCTACTTTTTGATTAACATCCTTCATGATTATCAATTTCCAAATTTTGTCAATGATACAAAACAATCAATAAGATGAAACTCTTTACACTAAGTGTCAAGTAGGACATGTTCACTTATATTGCAAAGAACTGATGAAAAAAAATCTTTAAAATAAGTCTCACCATTAAGGCCAAGACCTTTGACCCACATGATTTCAACATCTTATATGAGTAAGGGGTGCAAACCTTCTCTGGCAGGACAATGCACATATTATGAAATAAAAATGACAAAATGAGGAAGAGGGAAATTAACAAGCAAATTTCTTTGGAATTACATCAGAGAGGCATAATTCATAATCTTGCGTCAGAACCAGCAGCTCTAGTTTCAAACAATGGGTGCTTTAAAATGTTTTATTGACAAAAAAAAAATGATATACATCTAAAATACATGTAATAATATATTTCAAAATACATCATCTTAAATATGCAGTGGTCTAACATTAGAGTATCTGAAATAAAGACAAACAAACTGCAATAGAAATGTAATCATTGTGTATAATACGGTAATTCTATGTCAAGTGTTTTACAGTGATTTTTCAAGATTTGGGAGGTTTGACATCATATCCTTCAGTTTGGACTTCAGCAGGTCAAATCACCCTTCACAAGTCCACCTTTGGGAAGTTTACATCAATGGATAATCATCCCAAAGATGCGACTTTGCTGACTAGGACTGTTTTTCTTGATCCAGGAGAGCTGATCTGATTCCCAGCTTCTGAAGTTCCTCTACCAGGTCACCACTCTGATGCATTTGAAGAAGAATATCGCAGCCTCCAACAAACTCACCGTTGAAGTACACCTGTGGAATTGTCGGCCAGTTGGAGAACGTCTTTATTCCTTTCAGGTGGAACAAAGTAGCATGTCAGTAAACAGACAACATCATTTTTAGTGCTCAACTCTTACATGCACAACTCTGGAAATCATTTTATGTGACATGCATTTCCTTATTCTCTTTTTAATTCTACTTAAGTGTTTCAGTCAAGGCTTTACTGTTTGGAAACTAACCTCTTCTAAGGTTAACACCCCTTTCTTCCTGCTGTGCAAAACTGATAAAGGCAATCAGAGCTGACAGGACTGCTGGTGCCGTTAACCTACTTGTGCTGTATTGAGTATATTGACCAAACTAACCATGTCTAGAAGCAAGTTTCAAACCCAAACTGAAGTTCACTGTAAAACACACACAGTGGAGCCACAAAAAATAAAAATTATATATTATATATTTCAGCAAGCAAGTCATAATAATGAGAAACATCCTCATAATAATGACTTAGTTTTTCGTTAATACGAGATGCCGAGTCATTATTATGAGGTTCTCATCATTTCGTGAACATTTCTGATTATTATGAGATGTTTTGTCATAATAATAAGTTAGTTTCTCCATTATTATGAGATGTCAAGTCATTATTCCAACATAATAAGAAACTTTTTCATAAATGACTTAGTTTCTCTTTAATATCCCGTAATAATGGCTCAACATAATGAGAAACTTTCTCATGATATCTCATAATTTCGAGAAACTTTCATGTAGTAATGCCTTGATTTCGCAAAATGAGAAAGGTTCTCATAATAATGACTCAATATCTCATAATATTGAGAAACTTTGATGTAGTAATGTCTTGTTTTCTCATAAAGAGAAGCGTTCTCATAATAATGCCTTGGCTTCTCATTAAATATGTCGTAATATAATTACTTAACATCTCATAAGAATGAGAAACTTTCTAGGAACAATGACTCAATATCTCATAATAATGAGTAAGTTTTTAATAATAATGAGAAACTTTCATGCAAGACTAATACTAAGAAACTTTCTCATAACTTGTCATTCTTACGAGATAATTTCTCCATTTCTTATGAGCTTTATTCGATTTTTACTACATAGGCTAACTCATAAGATTATAAGAAAATGACAAGTTTCTCATTATTATGAGACACTAAGCCTTAATTATGAGAACATGTCTTGATATTATGATTGACAACTTAAAATTGATTTTTCCAACAAGGTGTCAAAACTTTTTAGTATGTCACACGTTCAAGAAGAACCACACATCAGATAAAACCGTCATCGAAGCCAATATCAAACTCTTATAGGGTTTTAAACTCCAAACACTCTTCAAACAACAATGACCAGCTACTGACCTTGTCTAATATCCTGATCATCCAACACGTTATAAGCAGCGTAGTTGTCGACTCCGTGCATTCTGAGGATCTGAACGACGGCGTTGCTGAAGCCGCACATGGGCTGAGCAGGGGTGCCTTTTATGAAGACCACCACTTTGTCCTTCTTCACCATCTCCTCCAGGTTCTTCTGGGCCGCGGAGGAGCACATGAGACGGGCCCAAACAGACAGGAGCTCTCCATTATTCTGAGCTGTTCTGTAATGCCACGCACCCGATTGAAGACACCGGGCTGTCGATCTGAGAACGTTATTCATTGTACAAGACTGAAGGGTTTAGGGTTTAGATGTTTATGTACGTTTATCACGTCCCTTAACTGACCCCACAGAACCTCGCCGAAGTAACTGGACGTAAGCTCCGCCCCTTCTAGTATAAACACTCAATGGATGAAAGCTATTGGGTCTCGTCATTGTCATATCCTCTGTGATTGGTTGAATCCTACGTCAGTCATGCATGAAGATTACACAAGTTGCTTTTTTTTTATCTCCGACAGCTTCTGATTTTAGCTAATTGAAATATTTTATAAAATGTATCAACTATTACACGAACCTTCACTGAAATTTAAAAACGCCAATTTCTTTTCGTCTTTTTAATAAGAAGTAATAAGTGGAGGCGTCTACATCCGGTTAGAATAAAGCTGACATTTTTCTTCCGGTACGTACATGCTCCGAATCATTTCTACGAATCGGTTCTTTCAAACCGTTTTAAAGATCCATTACAAAAACAAACAAACAAAAACGATTCAGTGATTCCTCCATATATTACTGGAATTTTAGTTCAGTTGCTCAGATTCCGCATGTAAAACATAGTCATTTAAAAACCAATATAACTTTTGTTATAATTTTATAACAAGTAAAAATAGTGTGACTCGACATTGCTCGAACAGATTCAAGAATCGTTTGTGTGTGTTTTTTAAACGATTCAACCGATTTAATGCAAAGATCCGAATGATTCACCCGTGAAAAGAGATTTTCACAATGATGTTAAATATAGAGAGGATTGGTAATTAATCTCCAGTTTTGTTGGGTTCCAGCTCATAGTTGCGTGGAGGGCAATGATATTGCATATTTGACTGCAAAGAATGCACTGAAATTAAAGGACGAGGAAATAATGAAAGTCCCATTTGGTAAAAGTGAGGCCAAATCATTAATTAAAACAAAAGTGAGAGAAGCATGGCAGAAAAAGTGGGACATAGATAGCAAAGGACAACATTGATATAATATACAGAAATCAATTAATATCAAGGTTCAGAAGAGAAGAAGTGATTTTATCAAGATTAAGACCTGGACATACTGGTTTAAAAGCAACCCTGTTTTTAATGGGAAAATGCATATCAGATAATTGTGATGTTTGTAATGTTACAGAAAATGTGGAGCATATCATTATGAGGTGCAAAAAATATAATACAGAAAGGAAGATCTTGCAAGATAGGATCACGAGTTGGAACAAGAATGGAGTTTGAAGAGGATTTTGGGGGCAGATGAGAAAATGTGGGAATGTAGTAATGTGGGAATGTTAGAGCACAATATATATATATATATATATATATATATATATATATATATATATATATATATATAATTTTTTTTTTTTTTATGTAAGTACATGAAGCCTTGAAGTTGCACACCCCGGTACGGTAGGTGGCGGTATGCACCTGAATAAGTTGGTTGCGACCCGCCAATAAAATCAGAGAGAGAGATTCACTCGTGAGGTTGTGTTAAGAGTATGTTGCTGTTGGTTTGGTGAGATGTGCGGCATTGTTACACACCGCGTGGGTGTTCTTATAGTTTTGTAAGTAAGAGTTAAGACACTTTTGTACCCGTTTTCCCCTGAAAGCAGTGCAGTCTCGCGATCCTGTCTCTTGTGTCTGCAGTGGCTGGAGACTCAACGCGGCTGCATAGATCAAACAGAAGGAGCAAAAGGCGTGACTTCTCCAGACTTTGAAGTTTTACGTGCGATATTCTTTTAACAAATCTCGTCCTGTTTCCACGGCGGTAATGGTTTGTTATGTACCGTTACCAATCCATAAACAGGCAGAGTAAAGCAGCGGCAATCAGATATTGTCTGGCAGGAGGAGCGCGCCTTTCAGACACGTTTGAATTGCCACAATTAAATGTTGTGTTGTGAATGGGAAGGGAAAAACCTACATTGACTAATTCAGACTGTTTTCTTTATCTGTAGGTTCGTCCGGATTCCACTCTTGCTCACCATGATAATCTCAGTAATGTGTAAAGGTTTGTTTTATAATCGCCATATGTTGACACATGCCTCATTTTTTGTTCAATAAAATGTGTATGCAAAAAGATTCCGAGATTTGAGTCTTTATTTTTCTCTACCGTGCATGTCAATCAAGTATTTCTAAGGTATTTAAATTTAGCCATTCAGCAAAATTGTTTGGGTAAACTCGGAACTCGTTTGTTTGTTTGTTTGTTTGTTTGTTTGTTAATCCATGCATTAAGAGAGCATTTGGTTATGTCTAAGGTCTGGCTTCCCTGGGGTTCAAATGATTTACAAGCACAAACTATGTAAAAGTGGCATGCCCTTCCGGCACACTGAGTGTCCGAGTTCACTCACTCGTTTTCATTCACTCCTTCAAGTGGGGTAATGTAGGGAATAATGAATGATTCATCTTACCAATTAAAATAGCATATTAATTTTAATTTTTAACCATAAAGGTATAGGGGGTATTCATATATTTTATAACAATCGATTAGGGCTGCGTTCCACTTGCTAACTTCCCTCTGTCTCGTGGACTCGGATGTGCGTCGTTCGTTGCTTACGTTGCATGAGTGCCCACTACTGGCGGAACTCGTGCATAAGGTTTAGATGGAACACACTAAGCTTAATCCCTTATCTTGCTTTTGTGCAATACCCCCTGATCACTTGGAATTCACTATGGATTATTTATTATTTAAACCCCTTTTTACTTATGTATTTGTTTAATGCACCATTCTATATGCATATACGTTGTTAGAGAAAATGTTTAAAATCATATGAGCTGTTGGAGAAAAAATATCAATAGTATAAACCTTGACTTTGAACATAAGGTAGCTACAAGTATTATGTGATTAAATCTCAACATCAGTAATATACACTATTATGTGATTAATTCTCAAAATTAATAGGCCTATATCGTACACATCGCTCCGGTAGCGCAGCCGCCATTATGGGGTGAAAATATTAACTGGACCATAGAATCCTTCACATCGTATGCACCCAAAATTGGCTAATTTCACTGCCAAATCAGAAGCGCAATAGAACAGTTTTTTTTTTAAATTGTATGGCTCCTACAGTAAATGTTGTATTGTCTTATATATGTTTTATTTTACCAGTTGTGGAATCCAACCATTCATCCATCTGAGGTAGTTAGCCTGCTTTATTGAGTATTTCCATTTTATGCAACACATTTATTAATAGTAAATTAATAATTAACAAATTTAAGATCATCATGTTTGCAGCGAACAATATATTTCAGGCCAAGTGGAGTAATAGTAATAATCACTCCACTAGGTCTGAATTAGGCTATATTGTACATATATTAGTCTGAAAATAGGCTATATTGTACGTTTTAATGGATCACACTACACGCATAATGATCTTATAATGATGCATTGCTGTGTCCATTATCGCATAAATCCCACTTTTGGACACTTTTGCTTTAACGGACATTAGACAACACTGCAAAATCAAGCTGTTATAATGTATTGTCCAACATTCCCAATTTTTCTGATGCATGTCCTTAATTTAATTTCATATGTTGGTATTAATTCAGTGTATCAATTCAGTTATAATGCTAACACTTGAACTTCAAAGAATTTGAACCCAAACTGACTGGGTTTCTAGAGAGCAAAGGTTTTGTGAAAAAAGTGGAAGACTTAAACACAAAGTGAAAAATAAACTGTTAAAAGGATTTGATGATCACTAGTGATAGTATTTTATTCTGTGTTGTCATCATTCAGGTTTGATTTCAGCTTTAATGTACTTATTTTTTTTTTTTTAACAAAGCAGCTGATGTTGCCTATAGAAACTAGTGGACTGCTGAGTCGCTTTCACCCCAAAATGGCGGAAACGCAGGGCCGCTGCTGGGCGCCAGTGTTGCAATGGAACATTCTATTGAGTGTCGCTTCTTGTTAGTGTATATTCTTTGGTGTGATCTGCTGTGATGTCACAATCAAGTTGAATTGTGGGATATAGAGCTGCTTGAAGTGTACATCAGAGTAGACTCGCTCCCTTGGTCAAAATTGAAGGGACGAGGGTCTGTCCATATAAACTTCCCTCATCCACTTCTCGAAGTGGAACGCACTTCAAAATGGCAGCGGGGATTCCCCCGAGGGGAAGTGCTTAGGGAAGTTTGCGAGTGCATGTCTAAAAGTGGAGTGGTTCGTTTTTTTATGCCCTTCCCTTGCTAACTTCCCTCAGTGTCGTTGACTCAAATATACGTCATTGCTTACGTTGCACGAGTGCTCACTACATATCAGAGTATATCAGAATTGTTTGTGGTGGGGTAAATTAAACACTATATGCGGTGACGTCACAATCGTGTTGCATTGTGGTATGGAGCTGCCTGAAGTGTACATATGAAGTAGACTCTCTCCTTCGGTCAAAATCGAGGGTCTGTCCATATAAATTTCCCTCGTCCACTTTACGAAGTGGAACACACTTCAAAATGGCGGCAGGGATTCCCCCGAGGGGAAGTGTTTAGCGAACTTCGCGAGTGCGTGTCTAAAGGTGGAGTGGAATGCATCTGCGAGTCTACTCTGATGTACACTTCAAGCAGCTCTATATCCCATAATTCAACTTGATTGTGACATCACAGCAGATCACACTTAACTGAAGTGTATGATATATTAATAATTTAGAGAATTAATTGCATAGTAGTCTATAATATATTAATTATGTTGAGATTCAGTCGCATACTTGTAGCTACCTAATGTTCACAGTCAGAGTATATACTATTGATATTTTGTTTCATTTGTGTAATTTTATTTTTCTCCAACAACTTATAGAATGGTGCATAAAACAAATTCATAAGTACAAAAGGGGTTTAAATAATAAATCAGCTCCATAGTAAATTTCAAGTGATCAAGGGCTTAGTGCGTTTCATTTAAACCTTATGTGCAAGTTCCACCAGTAGTGGGCACTCATTCAACGTAAGCAGTAACGCACATCAGAGTCCATGACACGGAGGGAAGTTAGCTAGTGAAGGGCATAAAAATTTGGAGTGGAGCGCAGCCCAGGTGTATGAAGTTGGTTCTCAAGTTCGTACAGGTGTCTACGTAGACCTTAAAGGGATAGTTCACCCAAAAATGAAAATTTGATGTTTATCTGCTTACCCCCAGTACATCCAAGATGTAGGTGAATTTGTTTCTTCAGTCGAACGCAAATTATGATTTTTAACTGCAACCGCTGCCGTCTGTCAGTCAAATAATAGCAGTGGATGGGAACTTCTACTGTAACAGTAAATAAAACTTGCTTAGACAAATCCAAATTAAACCCTGCGGCTCGTGACGACACATTGGTGTCCTAAGACACGAAACGATCGGTTTGTGTGAGAAAACGAACAGTATTTATATCATTTTTTACCTCTAATACACCACTATGTCCAACTTCGTTCAGCATCCTGTTAGTGAGGTCAAAAAACCCGCTCTGCTGACGGAAGTGATGTCTCGCCCATATACTTCAATGAGCGCGAGACATCACTTCCGTTGTCAGAGCGTGATCAGACCTCACTAACCGGAAGCTGAACGGAGTTGGACATAGTGGTGTATTAAAGGGTAAAAATGATATAAATACTGTTCGGTTTCTTGTACAAACCGATCGTTTCATGTCTTAGGACATCAATGCGTCGTCATGAGCCGCAGGGTTTAATTAGGATTTGTCTATGGAAGTTTTTTCGACTCTTATTGTTCAAGTTCCCAATCACTCCTATTATTTGACTGACAGACGGCAGCAGTTGCAGTTAAAAATCATAATTTGCGTTCGACTGAAGAAAAAAAGTCACCTACATCTTGGATGCCCTGGGGGTAAGCAGATAAACATCAAATTTTCATTTTTGGGTGAACTATCCCTTTAAAGGGACATGGTTGGTAGGAGAAAAAATATATTTCAATGCTTTACCCTGAGAAACTTGACTTTTGCTTTTTTTTTTTTCTTTTTTTTTTTTTTTTGCGAGCAAATGCAAAGTTTCTCGGGGAATGCAAAAAATGCTAGAGAACGTTAAAGCATTGACACATTTTTTTTTCTTCCATGTCCCTTTAGGGGCTCCTTTTCACTGATAATCAGGCAAGCACAAAGGCTGCATGTAATTCCACTTTTAAACATGCACTCGCAAACTCCTGTAAGCACTTTTCCTCGGGGGAAACCCTGCCACCGTTTTGAAATGTTGAACTTCGTCAAGTGGATGAGGAAAGTTTATTTGGACAGACCCCCGATTTTGATGGAAAGAGTAGGTCTACTCACTTCAGGCGGATCCACAGACCACAATGCAACACGATTGTGACGTCACAGCAGCAACTCAGACACCTTACACCAGGGGTGCCCAACTCTACCTGCAAAGTTTAGCTCCAACCCTGATAAAACACACCTGAATCAGCTAATTAAGATCTCCAGGAGCACTTGATAATTACAGACAGGTGTGTTGAGCAGGGCTGGAACTGAACTCTGCAGGAAGGTAGATCTCCTGGAACAGGGTTGGGCACCTCTAGCCTGACTACGTCAGACTTCCTACTTCCGCTCAATTTCATTTCGCTTCTGTACTCAGTCTGATACAGCGTCAGAGCTTTCTGTTTGCCACCGGTCTGGAAACAGCCGGGCCAATCAACGAACAGAGGGCGGGCTGAGAGCCGTGACGTAGATGCTAAGCGCCGAGTTTTACATTGTAGGTTAGAGAAATCGAAAACCGAAACGACCGCGGAAATGGGAAACGAGACACGGGATGCAATTCGCTCTGTTATGGATACCATGTTCACTCCGGTATTTCGCTCGCATCATCATGTGTTTACAACAGGTTTACAGTGGAAGTTCAATCATAGATTTGAGTTCGATGCATGATGTCTGTGCTTCGATGCGGCTGTACAGGCGCATAACATACGTCATAACTAAACGTATCTGATTGGCTTACGGGTAACCAATGATTTTAAACTTCAGACAAGCGCCCCCTAGCGAGAGAGAAAACACTTCTCTATTATGCCATTCCAGACTCTGTCTACGAAGCAAAGTGAAGTAGCAGAGTCTGGTATTACCAGGCTAGGGCACCTCTGCCTTACACTATTCAAATGATGGAGGGAAAAGTAGTTTACAACTGTAAGTTAGATCAATCAAGCAGTTTAAAAGAGTTATACTGAGATAAATTTGTATGTTTCCATAGCAGATTCCAAGTGATCAAGGGCTTTAGGGTGTTCCATTTAAACCAACTGTAAGGGTTTAAGCAATGACCGAGTGAACATAGGGAAGTTAGCGAGGAAAGGGCATGAAAAAGTGACTTAAAAGCAGTCAAAGTGTCCAAATCCTTATTTTCTTAAAGTCGGCATAAAACAGAAATTGTGACATCTATCTGAGTTAAATTCTCAATTTTAAGAATTGTCAATTTTGATTTCATGATGGCAATAAATGTATAACTAGTGTTTACAATGTAAAACATAACAAAAGTCTCTGTGAAGTGTATCATAGTGGTATATTTCTTTAAAATAAATGACACTAGTTATATTTTGGTATTTAATGCAATGACATTGAGCCACCTCATTTAATTGTATGAATACATTGACCCACTGTATATAATGTAACTTATAAGGCAACAAAAACACACCGTCATTGACTTTTAGCAGTGCACCCTTTAAAATGTCCTTTAATGATGAGGATTAAGATTTCCTTTTACAAAACAGAACAAAAACTTAAACCCCCAAATCATAGTTATACTATGAACAAACCATCCATTCAAGTATCCACATGTTTTATTTGTTAAAAAGTGAAAAGGTAAAATGTCAACACATAAAAGCTAAACTATGTTTATGAATGAGTAATAAATATTGGCTTGAGGCAGTAAAGGGTTTGCAGGAGATGTATGGAGAAGACGGGCATGTACTGGCAGGAGCTGACGCTCAAAAACACTCTTCTCAAACCCGACGACTTGACTTCCTCAAATGTTCCTTTGTAGCGTCACTGCATGGAGCATATTAGTGACTTTTAGAAATTTTCTCTGTCCTGTTCAGGATGTCCTCAACATTGAGTAAGACAGGTGGACGTGTTGATAAAGACAAGAAGTGCGCACAAAGAGCCACAGGTAGGAGAACCAATAACGGTGTACATACATAATTCACAGGAACAGTTCTTTATAATATATCCTCTTTAAACAATTTGTGGGTGGACACAATATTCAGCATGTTTTAATCTTCAAGTTTGCTTCATTATATCATGATAAAATGGGAATGGAAACAAAACATTCTCAAAAACAAATCTGGAACAAAAAAAAAATTTAATGTGAACTTTTTGTAGACAAACTTCCTCATTTATTTCACTCAGTGTATGTCTCTTAAATGAAAGTGAACCTGCTTATACCTGTTCCCACCTGCTCTAAACCAGTTACAATGTTTTGAAATGACAGCATTGGTTACAGCACTTTAAAAGTTGACTCCAAACCCTTGTTTTTGTGTACTCATGCTCTTTGACTCTTGTGAAAAAGTTTGATTTCGTTCTTTACAGATGAGAAGCAGGCAGTCCAAGAGAGAACTTTTACCAAGTGGATAAACATGCATTTGAAGAGAGTGAGAATTGTCTACTGAAAGGCCAATCAACATATTCAGCTTTTGACATGCAACAAAAGGCCAATCCAATATGATTTTCAAATTTATACCTTTGTTTAGTCTACATGATATTTTCCATGAGTAGACCTATTACTGCAACAGAAGTATTGACTATGTATTAAAGGGATAGTTCACTCAAAAATTAAAATGTAGTCAACATTTACTCACCCTCAAGTTGTTTCAAACCTGTATAAATTTCTTTGTTCTGCTGTACACAAAGGAAGATATTTGTAACCACAATGTTTGTAACCAAGCAGATATCTTCTGCTTGGGGGCGATATCTTCTTGGTTACAAACATTATTCCAAATATCTTCCTTTGTGTACAGCAAAACAAAGAAATTTATACAGGTTTGGAACAACTTGAGGGTAAGTAAATGATGACCGAATTTTCAGTTTTTGGGTGAACTATCCCTTTAAGGTGTTGATTTGTAAAATAAAATGTCAGCATGTTATGGCTAATTAATAATCAAAAAATACACTGTGCTGTTCATTTAAAAGTAGTCATTAATTGTCATCTACAAAGTGCTACATTTCATTTAAGTGTCTTTCTGTGTTGTAGTGTGAACCACCTTTACAGGTTAATAACTTATTCACTGATATTCAAGATGGAAAGGTTCTCATGGCTCTTCTAGAGGAACTGTCAGGCTGTAATTTGGTTTGTCATCACATATTTTACTGAAAAGATACAAAGTTTGATCACTATAAATCTGTCATACATTAATATGGCTTTCCTAAACGCATAAGAAGTGTTTTTCATGTGCTTTAGCTTGATAGATTCCACATCGCATCTTCAGACTAAACAATATTTCGAAGGTCTTGAATTTCCTTGAGGACAGAAATGTAAGTCTTGATTAAATTTGTTGTCGCAGTGTGAAGCCCTTCAGACATACATGGTGGGTTAAAAAAGATAATGGCCACAAATTAATATTTCTTTAGTTAAAGGTCTTGAATTTCCTTGAGGACAGAAATGTAAGTCTTGATTAAATTTGTTGTCCATGTCTTAGTGTGAAGCCCTGTACATGACATACATGGTGGGTTAAAAAAGATACCATGGCCACAAATTAAGTATCGTTCCCTCACTTTAGTTAAAGGGTTAGTTCACCCAAAAATGAAAGATTTGTCATAATTTACTCACCCTCAAGTTGTTCCAAACCTGTATGAGTTTCTTTCTTCTGTTTGAAGAATGTTGGTAACCAAACAGTTGACGGTAGCCACTGACTTCCATAGTAGGAAAAACAAAAATACTATGGAAGTCAATGGCTACTGTCAACTGTTTGATTACCAACATTCTTCAAGAAACTCATACAGGTTTGGAGCAACGTGAGGGTGAGTAAATTATGGGTGAACTATCCTTTTAATTAATTTTTGGGTGAACTATCCCATTTAAATTGGGCCATATTGTATAAAATAAACCAAGGGAAAGAATTAGTGACAATGATTTAACTAGAACGAGGGGACTAATTAATAAAACATAGCCATCAATATCTATTTTTCCTTCCATATGTCATGTGCGACTTTACATTCAAATGTAATAATTGATATTATTTCCACACAGGTGAGTCTTATAAATATTGATTCTAATGATATTGCTGATGGCAATCCTTCAGTTGTTCTCAGGCTAATCTGGAACATCATTCGTATACTATCAGGTAAAGCACACTAACATTGTGTAACGGTCATGAAAGAGTTCCATTGTTCTTTTGAGTGAGTGTTTGATCTACTGAGTTATTGTTGGCTAAAATATTTTACCTTTCTAAGATTAAACAGGTCACGGGAAGCCTGGAGAAGTTCCCTTCTACCTTCAGTCTGCTGTCATTACCTTGTGGCAGTGATTCTTCAGGTCGTAGTTCTCCAGTATCATCTGGAGATGACGTTTTCGGCACTCTACCCTCAAAAGGCAAGAGGTCATCTCAAAATCTCAAGTACCGCGGTACAGCCATAAAGTCTCTGCTTAGTTGGGTGCAGAACTGCACAGCAAAGTAAGTGAATTAACTTACACAATAAAGACAATTGTGTGTTTCTCAATATGCAAATTGGTGTATTTCCCCCCCAAATTTATATTTGTCATCATTTACTCACCCTCGTGTAGTTTCAAACCTTTTCTTCTGTGCAACACAAGAGACAGTTTGAAGAATGTACTGTTTGCGCTTTTCCATTAAACTGAAATTGAGACTGACACTTTCAAGCTTCAAAAAGATGCAAAAGCACAACAAAAGTATCATAAAAGTGGTTGATCAGACTTTTGTTCACTATATTCCTTTTAAAGCCATGCAGTAGCTTTCTCTTTTCACGTATTATCTCCTTCTCCATGGAGCTGTAACTGAGGATCATGAGTGAGTGTGTTGAGTGTGTTGAACTTGAATCAGATCAGTTGGATTCAAAAACAAATAATATAGAGTGGTTTTGTGAAGCAGTTCAAATGATTCATTAAAAACATATCATTTAAAAGAACTATTTGTTCCCAAATTAAGCATCACTAGTTCTCTCATGGACAACACACCAATGTGGATGTTATAATGTTCAGTAAAACTTTTTAAAGGGATTTTTCACCCAAAAATGAAAATTATCCAGTGATTTGCTCACCCTCAAGCCACCCTAGGTGTATATGACTGTCTTCTTTCAGGCGAATAGAATCAGAGTTATATTAAATAATATTCTCGCTCTTCCCAGATTTATAATGGTTGTGAAGGGGGTGTGAGATTTTGAAACCCAAAAAAGTCTGCTTCCCTCAACCCCAAAGAGCAACCCCTGACCCGAAAAATGATGTAATGACGAATGCGGAAGCACAGAGGATAGAGCGAAACAAAACACCAAATTAGAACTAGAATAATGAGAATTTTAAAAGAGAAATGTCGGAGGATTTTGAAATAAGAAAAGAGGAGCTTGATTTTGTTGAACCGTGAGAGGCATCTAAGCTTACAATACTCCTACATCCTACATCGTGTCAGGCGTTACTCTTTCGCCGTAAATTGATGAGTATGGTCATCTGCCGGAAGCTAGTTATTATAGTTTATAAAGTTTTAAATAAGATATTTTTCTTACAAAAACACATCGCTTTGCTTCAGAAGGCCTTTATTATCCCCCTGGAGCCGTATGGATTACTTTTATTATGGATGGATGCACTTTTTTGGGCCTCAACATCTCATGTAGCCCCCTTCACTACCATTATAAAGCTTGGAAGAGCCAGGATATTTTTTAATATAACTCCAATTCTGTTTATCTGAAAGAAGACAGTTATGTACACCTAGTGTGGCTTGAGGGGGAGTAAATCGTGTGATAATTTAAAGTTTTTAATGTGAACTATCCCTTTAATTTTACCCTGTTGATCAAAAAAAAAAAAAAATCAGAAGACTTTGTATGGTACGGAAGAGGATTAGGGCCAAGCAATAATAAAAAAAAATAAAACCATCTCGAGATTAAAGTTGTTAAATTTCGAGAAAAAACTCATTAAATTTCGAGAAAAAAGTCGAGATAAAATGTTGAGAATAAACTTGTTAAATTACGAGAAAAAACTCGTTAAATTTCGAAAAAAAGTCAAGATGAATTGTTGCGAATAAACTCATTAAATTACGAGAAAATTACAAATTTGTTCTCATAATTTAACAACTTTTTTCTCTTATTTTAATGACTTTTTCTCGTAATTTAATGAGTTTATTCTCAACATTTAATCTTGACTTTTTTCTCGAAATGTAACGACATTTTTCTCATAATTTAATGAATTTGTTCTCGTAATTTAACAACTTTTTTCTCGTAATTTAATGACTTTATTCTCAACATTTTATCTCGACTTTTTTCTTGAAATTTAACAAGTTTTTTCTCATAATTTAATGAGTTTATTCTCAACATTTTATTTCGACTTTTTTCTCGAAATTTAACGAGTTTTTTCTCGAAATTTAACGAGTTTTTTCTCGAAATTTAACAACTTTAATCTCGAGATGGTTTTATTTTTTTATTATTGCTTGGCCCTAATCCTCTTCCCTAGTATGGAGTACGGACCACTTTTAAGATACTTTTATGGTGCTTTTGCATCCATTTTGTCCACATTAAATTTATTTGCATGGAAAAGAACATGAACTTCTACAGAAGAAAGACAGCTGACATAGCTTTAGAACAATATGCAGCTAATAAAATTAGTAGAGTTTTATTTATTTGTTTGTTTGTTTGTTTGTTTGAGATATGTGCCTTTAAAGGTGCAGTGTGTAAATTTTAGCAGCATCTAGTGGTAATGGCGCACACCCCTCGCACCCCTCCCTTTCGGAGAAGCTACGGTGGCCCTCTGGCCCACATGTTGTAGTCTGAGAGAGCAGAGAGTAGCTTGTGTGAAGCAATGGAGTTTCTTCTTATTTCTAACAAAGAACGGTCTCTAATTCTAATAAACCAGACGATTACTACTACTACTACTTTGTGCGCATTCAACATAATGATGGTGCAAGCTGCCTCTAAAAACACGAACGATTTAGAAGAACAATATAGCAACAAAATGCGCTCTGTAGTGTTTGTCCATTTAGGGCTGCTGTAGAAACATGCTGGCACATAATGGCAACTTGACATGGAGGGGGGATATGCGGTATATGAGATAGAAATGGCTTATTCTAAGGTAATAAAAACATAACGGTTCATTATGTAAGGTCTTTATGTACTACTGAAAACATATAGTTATGTATATTATATTGCATTTCTGTCAATAGATCCTCCCAAATTTTACACATTGCATCTAATTGGAATTTACATAATTCATTAAATCTTACAAGAATATGCCATTTTAATCTTTTCCTTCAGATATGGGGTAGAAATTCATGATTTTGGTAAAAGCTGGAGGAGCGGAATGGCTTTTCTGGCTCTTGTTAAATTCTTCTGTCCTGAATTTGTGGACATGAGGAAAGCTTTGTCCTCTGAGCCCCATCTAAACATGGAGACAGCCTTCACAGCAGCATATGAGTGGCTGGGGATTTCTCCACTGCTGGATCCAGATGGTACACACACACACACACACACACACACACACACACACACACACACACACACACACACACACACACACACACACACACACACACACACACACACACACGTTGGATTTCCATGTTGGGGATCTTTAAACTGTACAAACTATATTCTATCCCCTACCCTTAAACCCACCACAGAAAACATTCTGCATTTTTACATTTTCATAAAATCTATTATAACATCTATTATTATGAAAAGTATTATTATCTCTTATTATATAAATGTCCCCACAAGGACAACGATTTTGGATATTGCCATCTTTGTCCCCATTAATGTAGGGTTTACATTTTAGTTTTGTGACTGGATAGCAAATAAGCAGAATTTTCTTTTACATCTTCAAAGCAATCTGGACCGCAAAGCAGGTGTGTTTGGTTATTTGACTTTCTTTCTTTCCCTTTTTTTTTTTTTTTTTTTTTTTTGTTTTGTTTTGTTTTGTTTTGCTCTAGATGTTGCAGTGCATTCACCAGATGAGCAGTCTGTCATCACTTATGTAGCCCAGTTTCTTGAATGTTGTCCAGGCCATGGTGAGGTGAGGATATGTTTATCTTCCATATGAATGATTGAATAGTAAAGCAGATTAATATTCATACAAAGCAGAATTTCAAACCAAGCAGCTATTACTTGATCAACTTGATCCAATGTGATTGTGAACCCCGTTAATCATGTGGATTTTTTTTTTTAATTACTGGGTTTTGCCTGCAAAAATTAGCCAAACAATGGTAAAGGTGCTGCCACGAGAATCAAAATTAAAGGTGGCAAGCTGAAGAGGAAGAGCCGTGCTATTAAGATTTATTAAGATACTTTTTTTTTTTTTTTTTTTAGTCATGTGAATACCTATTGAAATTACTGGATTTTGCCCAATGTAATATTTGCCAAACAATGGCAAATGTCACAGCACATGTGATATAAATAATGCATACTATAATGTATTCATATATTATACAACTCCAGAATGTTGGAAATATATGAATGGATCTGTTTCAGAGGCTAGATTTTTTTTTTTTTTTTTTTTCCTGGCACTGAATGATGTTGATTTAAATTATTTTTTTATTTTTTTATTTTCTGAATGTTTTTAAAGTTTGTGTCATTTAGTTGCAAAAGACTAGTGTCAACAGATCTTGAGTCATGGCTTTGAATTACCAAGAAAGAAAAAAAAAAACAAAACAAAAAAAACAATTATTGTTGACATGCACTAAAGCAGGGGTTCTCAACACTGGCCCTCAAGATCCAATTTCCTGTAGAGTTTAGCTCCAACCTTGATCAAATACACTTGCTTTTAAGTTTTTAGTAATACTAAAGACCTTGAATAGCTTGTTTGGGTTTGTTTGATTAGGGTTGTAGCTAAACTCTGCAGGAAAGTGGCCCTCAAGGGCCAGAGTTGAGAACCCCTGCACTAAAGTATGGAAGCTCATCTTAGAGTAAAAAAGGTTTAAGTTTAAAAGAGATATAAAGATATGAAGTTGCATTTATATGTAATATATACATTTATATGTAATATATACATTTATATATATATATATATATATATATATATATATATATATATATATATATATATATGTCAATATATAAAGCAAATGAGCTTTATGAGAGAAATTTATGAGATATGTTGCTACTGAGATAAAGTAGAAATTGCCTTTCCATTTACACTAAGGTGGAAAATACATACAAAATTATAATGTACCACCATGGAACAAGTTATTTTAATGTTTAATATTTATTCTCAAACAAACAATAAAATAAACAGTTCTATTAAAGAAAGAAGAAAGATATATTGCTAATCCCATTGCATTCACGGATTCACAGGACAGTGCATCAACAGATTCCTCTAGAGGCACACCAAACTCCATTGAAAGATGGGACAGACCTTGGATTGATTCAGTTAGCTGTGTGTTACAATCTAATGCCTCCGCTGAAGCTTTGAGACGCCTTCATAACCCTTCTGAGACCAGCAAAGAACAACAAACCTACCTTACTGGAGATCAAGAACTCAGCTCAGAGTCACTTCCCGTCTGTCCTTTAGACAACCCCGTGGGTTTAGCTGCTTTACCCCAACATTTCCTCAACATGAAGAGTTCCAGCTGGTCAAATGGACAATCCCTCTCGGAATCCACTGGGGGGCAATGTTGTGAATCTTTAGCTGAGATTTCAAAGGGAGCTGTTTATGCGATGTCAATGCTGGATTCAGATGAAGAGGACGCATACAGCTATATCTTAGAACTGGACCATAAAGCTGGAATAGAGTCAAATGTCGACTTTAAATTAAATACAGTTATGGATACGCATGGAATAGAGTTTGATTTCAATGTTGTCAGTACACTTGAATCCCAAGGAAGTGAAAGAAACTCATTGTGTCATTTGTGTGATACACAGAGTCATTTAAAACCCACAGATGTATTGATGTCAGTGACAACCAAAGTACAGACGAAAGCTCACTGGGCCAAGTCATTGACATCCATGTGTCCCAAAGGGACTGTGACTCTCTGCCGATGAATCAAACTGGTATAGACAACACAGTAAAGACTGCCAGATCATCTGGTGATGAATGTTTGGACTTGGACTGTTCATTCAACGTGAAAGAGCGTATTTACTCAGATGTATTTACTCAGACTCACAGTGATGATGCTGACGATGTGCAAGTGGAAAATGGGCTTCATGAGGAAAAAACTAGAGAGGACCTTTTCCTTTGTGCAGTGAAGGATAGTATATCAGAAAATGACCAATATGAGCAAAACAGCCTTTTAGATCAAAGTGTTTTGGATAGAATAACTGAAGAACCTGCAGTTTCAAATACACAGAGGTTTGAATTATTTTCTACATACTGTACATTTTATTACCTGCTCATTAGAAATGCATGCCTCTACCTACATTTTTGCAGAACTCCAAAAACATGGCTATATAAACAGTCACTGTGGTTTATAACTGAAATGAACACTAGTGGCAGTAAAATGCTAACAACTTTAATTTTAATGATTAAAGGGGAACTATTATGCAAAATTCACTTTTATTTGTGTTTGAACACCAATGTGTGTCCACAGTGTGTGAGAACAACCAGCCTATAATGGTTTTTAAAATTCACATAAATCAAAAGCAGTCTCTTCAAACGAGCTTATTTTGATTCCCCCCTATGATAATGCCATTGTAGGGAGAAGCTCCACCCAATGTCTGCACCAAAGAGGCAATGTGTTTTGGGATGTACTAATGCACATAAGAGTCTCCACTGACTCCTGCCATTTTCAAATGAAATGTCACAAAGAAAATCGGTGAAGTCTTATATGTTTGTGGCAATCATTTTGCGCCAGACTGCTTCACAAACGAGGGTCTTTTCAATGCTGAATTTTCACAAAGGTTGATTCTGAAACATACAAGGCTGAATATCGCTACTGACAAGTTTCTGACATTTTTGTGTGTGAGATTGTCCTATTTTGTTGTTGCTGGTATGCAGGAGCATGAGCTTTTGAAGCTCCGCCCTCTTCTTGAAAGGAGGCCAGGAGCACCAGCTCATTTGAAATTAAAGGGACACACAAAAATGGCACATTTTATGCTCATCCTCAAAAAGTTTCAATTTTAACATACTTTAAGGAACTTTTATGATTGAGGGGGCAGATTTTTCCAACCCATAACCAGCTCCATGTATGTAATTTCTTACAAAGTAAACTTGCTTGGCAATTTACCTGGTACAGCTTTGCACTTTAGATTCAGAACGCCCTAATGAAACAGTAATCATGATGAAAGAGCTCAAAGATTTGTAAAAGCATGCTAAAATTACATTGTTGCTTCAGCAAATGTGTATCATACATTTGCTTACGTTAACATTATCATTTACATCACCATATTTACATTGATCTGTTTTGGATAAAACTGAACATGTTTTAACTGGATATTTCACTTTGCATGCATGAAACATGCATAATAATAAGCGTGATATCATTCTGCAGAAATGTTGCCACAGGCACGTTTTTTTCCATTGAGCCTGGTTTTCTTTGAAAATAACCAATAACTGCCTCCTCCTTCTGTGTTTTAGGAACGGGTGTTGTGACCGAACTAGTTATGAGGTGGAAGAGCTACATGTGCTTCTGTTCCTCTGGATGCTTGCCTACTGCTGCCTTATATATCCTCACCTGGATATCTTAAGTCTATTAAGTAAAAACTAGCAATATAATTACAAGGAAAGTTGTACAAAGTAAACTCAGTTTATCTCCTTCTCACTGTTTGTAAGGGCACTGTTTCTTTGTCAGGATCAGTGCTAAAACTTATCACATACTGGATTTACAGTTGAAGAGTTACAGACTTGCAGTAGACTGTGGATTTTCAGTATGACATTAGGAGAGAATGCCAGGTATATTTAAACTTTGAAAAAGGTCATATCATTTTTTTTTTTTTTTTTTTCCACAGATATTGTTAGTTAAGGTTTATTTCAGTTTTACATTACTTTTAGAAAAAGAGTGATTCAGGGATGACATAATTTTGTAGGCCAGACCAGAAATTAGTAACACCCTGGTTCCCTTAATAATAAACCAATAGGATTTTGTCTTTTGGATTATTGAAAATAACTTGTTTTCAGGTTTTACAACTCATTACTGCAGCACTCTATAAATATTGCCCTTATTGTACCTTTAATATATCTATGTACAAAATTGTCTTTGCATGTGACATGAGCAAAAGGTTCATTGTTATTTGAAATGGATGATTTTTTTATGAATAATATTTCCCTGAATCTATGCACTGATACTGTTTTATTCATTTATTGTGTTTCATTAATTACTATAACAAATAATATAACCTTAATCTGGCATGTATAATATTGTACAATATTGAAAAGCATTAAAGAATAAAATAATATGAATATTTATTTTGACACTCCTTGTACTCAGGAAATAAAAAAAAAGTTTGTTTAATTTAATTTGACAGTTGTTTGACAGTTGAATGCCTCATTATTGAAGCTTAATATAATTGATAGTCCTACCTAATAATCTCATTAGAACAGTAGTTGAACAGTTTAACACTATCAGATGCAAACATGTTACAATTTATAACAAATGTTTACATGCAGCAATAAAGTGTCTTTAAGTTTGTCCCAGCAATCAAACTGTGTGTGTGTGTGTGTGGATCTGGGGGAGATAAAACAGGCTAAACTGTTCAAATATATACGACTAAGCGTGGGCTGGGTGAGATTTGTGCCCTCGCTACAGCAAGCCAACCTCTTCTGAGAATGTGTTTGTTTGCTTTCAAGGTCAGGGCTGCTAATCAATGTCAATATCTTTCAACATTTCCCTTGGAAAACGATCCAAAGAGGAGTTTGGACAGTTACGTGTACTCCTAGCTGTGGTTTTTGTGCAGCAGTGAGTTATCAGGAGATTATGTATAGTATTATTTTGCTAGTAGCAAAGATGCTAATCCTCACTTCTCCAGGGGAATTGGACAATCCTGAGAGATGCACGTGCTAAACGGTGTGGAAGCTACTATGGATGCCCTACAATGACCTTGTCTTTGGTTTGTTTGCTGCTTATAGCAGGGAAGGAGAGGGAAAATCATTGGTTCTCCTCAGTTGGACTGTCCTTTGCCCTTGTGTAGATGACACGGATGTCGAATGATCCGGCTCTTAATAAGGCTTGACAAATGGGCTTCTCAACTTCACAGAGGCCTCAGTGGAGAGCACATTTTCCTGGTCATCCATAACCTAAAGAAGACCCTTATAAAACAGCAACTGCAAGCACAATTGTGAACTAGGAACTTCCAAGAGAGCTGGAGACACCATAAAGGGCCCCTCAATGAGAGGACAGACAAACCTACTTTGATAAACATTCTATTGCAACCCAGGCTAATTTCTGCAAAATTATATTATGCAAAATGATAGATTTGCTTCTTGCATGTTTCAGGACACACTCATTTTCAAGTGAAATGTCCAATGAGTGTCACTAAAACCAAATTCAGTTTTATTCGAAACAGGTGAACGTGAAGCTGGCAACGTTTTATTGCGTTAGTAAAATTTCATTGTTGTATGTATTATGACAGTTCAGAAATGAAATATCCAACAAGTAGCGCTAAAAGGTTAATGTTCTATTGCATTTGAAAATAGCGTACCACCTACACTAAACTTAACACTAAACCTAACCGATAGTGTTAAATGCAAGCATGAAATAAAAACATGATTTGCTGAGGAACCTTGCCATTGTAAGTCTTTGTAATCATTTATGTGCAAGTGCAATCCTGTACCAGGAGGACTACCTAGGACTACCTAAGTTTACTATGTCATAGTTCATGAAGTTTTTAGGTCATATCATAGTATTGTGCAAGGAACTCTATGAAAATTAGTCTTTATTAACAGAGTAATTTAACCCTGTAAGCATACTTTTATCTAAAAAGGAAAAAAAGTCATTACCATTGAACTGTTCATTTCAGTTGGAAACTCCAGTTAATTGTATATAAAGGTAATTTTTTTGGAGTCTTGCAAAAATATAGGTATAGAGGCACATTTTTCCAACAAGCGTAGCACAGGTTGCTGTATTTTAATAGGTATTCAGTCCAATTCAGTTGAAAAGTGAAAGTGCATTCAAACCACTTTTGTTGCACAAACTTTATACATCATTTTATGCACATGCCTAAATATATAAAAATAAACCCAAATAAAACCAAATCACTGTAATGCTGTTTGTAGGAAAATAGGATGAAGCATTCAGCAGTAGACAGACAGGGTGGTTGTGGATATACTAACTCCAATTTGGATACTGCATTACACTACTATGCTAGTAAAGCTGCCATACACACAGTCTAGCCAGGCTATTTCTGCTGCCACAAGGGGTTATGCCCAGAAAACTGACTCTCCATAGCTAAGTCTGCACACTTTGATCTGGCCTGTGTGTGTAAGCATACAATACATTGGGGTCTAGAAGTCTTTGGTTTAAAATGTAAAATAAATAAGCAAGAATGTACATGTTCTTGTAAATTGTTTAGTATATGAAAAAAAGGAAATAATTGTAATGCAATCTAAGAGAAGTGGGAATAAATAGTCTGACCCCAAAAAAAAAAAAAAAAAAAAAGTTGAGCGCAAATCCAGCCAATTAGTTTGAAGGGTAGGGATAGGGGTTAGTATTTGTTGTAGCATTGTTTACACAATCAGTAGTTGACATAAGCAATGAATATTTAGAATCGGCTGTGGGGCGGAATTTGCACCGAACTGGTTTGGGGGAAAGAATCACGCCTACAGAATTTACTACACGATTTAAATGTATATAGAATATAGAATATAGAAATTAGTTGTCAAATATAGCAGTAAATGAATGGAATAATACTTTATTTTCATTGTGAAAAGCTGATTTGGCAACTGCCAGTAAAACCCTAAAAGAAGAAGATAAACAGAGAGTTTGAAGATTTTACAAAATTTACATTAAAAGAATGCTATGATATAAATTGAATGATCACTATTTGTAGTTCAATGATCAAATAAGAAAACTGGCAACACTGATTATGTGAAAATGTAAAAGGTCAGATATCATTGCTTTCTGCTCTTTTGATCATTCTCAAATCATGCTGGACCATCTGCATGATCATTAGTTTTAAACAAACTTATGGAGTTAGGTTGGGAGCTCATACATACAGTGTTTTTCACATAAGAAAAGTTGTGAACACAAGAACAACCAGTCTAAAAAAATAATACTCCATAGCCTCTGACAGCCTCAGTACAAGTGCTGCTGCCATAAAAGCAAATGGATACATATAAAATATAGGAAATCCAGAAATTTGGACTTTTGGACCTCACTGTATATTTCAATCTAATCCAGTACAGAAGGAGCTGACATTCTGTTTGTGGCCAGTTGCAGCTCTGTAAACAACAAGCTCAAGAAGCTTCATTCTGAATTCAACTGTTGTAAACATGCCAATAAAATGGAGAGAAAGTGACATTCCACACTGTCTAAAACATTGATTTTCTTTCCCCGTTTGACAGTTTTGCAGAGATCCGACTCCCCAAAGTTTGCTTTGGAAAAAAACACATACTTCAGAGACTCTCTTGAGAAGCACGATGTTCACTCTGTGTTCTCCAGATCAGCCAATTGTACACAGCCTTCAGAGGTGAATGATCTGGTGTTGACTCTTGTGAAGGTATTAATTTTAAGCACCCTTCTATCACAGTACAGTAAATCACTGGTTGATTGATTGTGTCTCTCTCTGCAAGCTCTGTATGTGGTGAACTGATTGTGGATGAAAACCCAATATAAAAGAGGGGTATAATAATAATTTAAAAAAAGCATAAACAGTAAAAAATATAATTTTTTAAAATCCTAAATAAGAGAAACTGCTTATCATCAACTGCTAATTTTAGTGTAGAGCTTGATCATCACAGTCAAAAAAGACTCAAGCCACCACGGTATCATAAGATGTGAAGACTTTTGATAAACAGTCTGAGAGGAAGACAGTCATATCAATCCTAAATTGCTGACTGACTACTTTTTAAATCTAAACCCCATCAACCCGCACACACACATTTTAAGTACTGAAAACCCCTGACACTGAAGTCCAAAACTGTGTTGCATCACTAAATGCAGAGCAACAGCTAATCATGAGCGATTGTGTTCACAGAATGGGGGTGGAAATGGGTTAATGTTTAAAGATCTTACTCGGCTGATGCTTGAAGGACTATAAATTGACTCCACTCCATCTGAACAGCCTCCCGTCAAGAGGACTTTGATGGTAAGTTACAATTGTTTCGCAAAAAAATTTAAACAGCTACTCTTTTAAATTTTCGTAAAATATGTGAAATGCAAAAGCAGAGATTTGTGTGATAAAGTATCACCCATTAGTGCAAAATCCTAAAGTTTGTACAATTCTGTGCCATTTGGTCATAAAACACAGGTGAAAAAAATGTGGGGAAAGATTTATTGCTGTACGATTGCTGCCTTGCTGCTAGCAACAGCCTGGGCTGCACCCCACGAAGGCCACGACCATGGTGGCCACACAGCTGACCACCACCACCATCTTCACCACGGGAAGGATGAACCCCACCCCAGCCATGAGGGGGGCACCGATGCCTGCCATCTGCTCTCTCCACACAATGCTGACTTCGCCTTCTCTCTCTACAAGAAACTTGCGTTCCATCCTGATGCCGAGGGCAAGAACATTTTCTTCTCCCCGGTTGGGATCTCAATGGCTTTGAGCATGCTAGCTGTAGGAGCCAAGGGCAGCACTCATTCACAGATATACAGCAGTCTGGGTTATAGCGGGTTACAGGCTGAGCAGGTCAATGAGGGTTATGAGCACTTGATCCACATGCTGGGCCACAGCCGGGAAGCCATGCAGCTGGAAGCAGGAGCGGGTGTAGCCATCAGAGAAGGCTTCAAAGTGGTGGACAAGTTCCTGAAGGATGTTCAGCACTACTACAACAGCGAAGCCTTCAGCGTTGATTTCTCCAAGCCTGATATTGCTGCAGAGGAGATTAACAAGTTCATCGCCAAGAAAACCAACGACAAAATAACCGACATGGTGAAGGACCTGGACTCAGATACGCTGATGATGCTGATTAACTATATGTACTTCAGAGGTACTAAATAAACTTCTCTTTCTTTCAATGATATTCATGTAATAATAATTTCTTTGATCAGAAGTCTTGGTTGAAACTGACCTGAAGTTCTTGCCATTTGTCTTGATAGGGAAGTGGGACAAGCCATTTGATGCAACACTGACCCAAAAAGCTGACTTCCAAGTGGACAAGGACACCACCGTGAAAGTTGACATGATGAAAAGAACCGGCCGCTATGACATCTATCAAGACCCTATCAATCAAACTACGGTCATGATGGTGCCCTACAAAGGCAATACTTCCATGATGATCGTTCTTCCTGATGATGGAAAGATGAAGGAGGTTGAAGAATCCATCTGCAGACACCATATTAAGACCTGGCATGAGAAACTCTTCAGAAGGTAATATGGGCGATACCTAGCTGTTAGTTGACTTTGGACCTGAAGGTTGATAGTTGTTTAGTTGCACAGAAATTTGGGAAATTGTAAATGGCCATAGCTGATATTCCATATTTTACATTGCTGCCCTTCAGTTCTGTGGACCTGTTTATGCCCAAGTTCTCCATCACTGCAACTTCCAAACTGAAAGGCATTCTGCAGGAGATGGGAATAACCGATGCATTCGGTGACGCAGCAGATTTCTCCGGGATGACAGAAGAGCTCAAAGTCAAGGTGTCAAACGTACGTATAGACTTGTTTTTACTTCTTGAAGCACCACTAATGGTTTATAGACCTAATGAATTTGAAAACTCTAGAGAGTCAAGTTCACATTTTGAATCCAATCTCCAGGTTGTCCATCAGGCAGTCCTCAGTGTGGACGAGAAGGGCACAGAGGCAGCGGCTGCAACCACGATAGAAATAATGCCCATGTCCCTGCCAGACACCGTGATGCTCAACCGGCCTTTCATGGTACTGATTGTAGAGGACAGCACCAAGAGCATCCTCTTCATGGGCAAGATCACCAATCCTACTCTCTGAGGTCCTACTCCAAACATAACTCGCCGGCCATTTGCATAAGGCTGCTAATCTTTATGTAGATCTCATTGTAAACTGCAATAAATGTTGATTTGATTGTAATCAAGTGAGTCATCATTTAAAAAAAAAAAAAAATACATGCATTTCTCAATACAGGTCTCAACATAATGCTGTCTGGAAAAACTGCAAATTTGAGCTTGTTAAATTGTGCTTCTTATTTTTTTTACATACATTTAACTTAATTTAGCAGGTCATTTAATACAAATGGATTTACAGTAGAATCAAACTCATTAAAGCAACTTTGGTTAAATGTCTCGGTGGTAGTAACACTTTCTGTTGTTGCCTCACTGGTATTCCTCAGGAGTCCTGCAAACAAAGGACAGATATTTTGATTTGTAGCATTGATCTTTTTTCTGTTAGTCATGTAACCTACTATTATTTAATATATAGTGGCATATATGCAGTATGCATACACAATAACCTTACATACATTGAGGTCCAAAACTGTAAGACCACCATTGTAGGAATGCTTCTCATTTACTCAGCTTTGTTCTATGTTTTTGCACAATCCTGTTTATAACTTTCTGTTTACTTCTAGATTTGTATTCCCAAATTTTCAAAGTGGTTTTAGACTTTGGACTCCACTTTAGAAAGAGCTTTGTTGCCTCTCTGTTGTCAATTTTTTTAAGATCAAATGTATTGAGATGAAACAACACCATTGAAAATAACTTTTGCTTTCTGAATCTTAAAAATGAAAACAATAAAAGTGCATGTATAAAGATAATAATACAAATTAAAAAAAACAACAACAACAACAAAAAAACCCTCAGAAAACAGACACAATAGGAGGTTGGTAGTAATTTATGTTTGTCTCAAAATAAATTAATTTCTCATTTGTAATTATACGAAAAATAAATACATCTATGTTTTGGGTTGCACAACAGAGGGAAGGATGAGATAACCTCTCGTTCATTCCCCTCACCTTTCTGACCTTTAACCTTTCGATAGAACTTCTGCTCCTGGACAGTGTGCTCAATCAATACTACGTCCTCTGTAAATCCAACACAGCAGCCTGATGCATGTCTGTCTCTTCTACAAGATCAAGAGTGCAAATAAATGAAAATGAAATGAAAGCCTTAATGTATGAGGTATGCAGTCAGGAAATAGATCACATCAGGTTGATACTCATTCCAAGATAACTCTGGCAAAGTCTCTGGGCCATATGGCAGTTCCTCATGTGTTTATGCTCATCCTGGTCATCCCATCATGTGGTTGTGACTTTTTTCGAAGGCTGACTAAAGAGTGGTAGGTGTAGACTCATTTTATTGGATTTGTTTTATTAATGCATGCACACAATGACAATTAAAGGATTAGTTCACTTTCAAATGGAAATTAGCTCAAGCTTTACTCACCCTTAAGCCATCCTAGGTTCAGAAGGACATTAATAAAGGACTTTATTCCCCCCCCCCCCCCCCCCCCCCGCATTACCGGGCATTACCTGGCATTACCTAGTCCATTTGCATTCCTGTTATCTTAACAAAATGTTGTAAAGTAATTTCAGGAAATATTTCTATTAAAAGATCACCTTTAAATTTTATTAATTTTAATTTGATTATTTCCACTTAACAAGCATGGAAACAAAGAACTAATATTGAGGTACTGAAAGCTAAAACGTTTTAACAGAAGATTAATTTTTAATATATTTAAAGGTGCCCTAGAATCAAAAATTGAATTTACCTTGGCATAGTTAAATAATTAGATTTCTGTACATGGAAATGACATACAGTGAGTCTCAAACACCATTGTTTCCTCCTTCTTATGTAAATTTGATTTGTGCAAAAGACCTCTGAAGAACAGGCGAATCTCAACATAACACTGACTGTGACGCAACAGTCGGGATCATTAATATGTATGCCCCCAAATTTTGCATATGCCAGCTCATGTTCAAGGCATTAGACAAGCCAGTATTCACATCTGGAAACTGCACAGCCGAATCAACAGACATTATGCAGGTAAGCAAGCAAGGACAACAGCGAAAAATGGCAGATGGAGCAATAATAACTGACAATATCCATGATATAATGTGATATTTGTAAACCGTATTTCTAAATGTTTCATTAGCATGTTGCTAATGTACTGTTAAATGTGGTTAAAGTTACCATTGTTTCTTACTGTATTCACGGAGACAAGAGCCGTCATTATTTTCATTATTAAACACTTGCAGTCTGTATAGTTCATAAACACAACTTCATTCTTTATAAATCTCTCCAACAGTGTGTAATGTTAGCTTTAGCCACGGAGCACTATCAATCTCATTCAGAATCAAATGTAAACATCCAAATAAATACCATACTTACATGATCCGATATGCTGCATGATGAACACTTTGTAAAGATCCATTTTGAGGGTTATATTAGCTGTGTGAACTTTGTTTACGCAATGTATTATAGAGTTGCGAGAATGGGGGCGGGGAGCGCAAGCATTTAAAGGGGACACGCACAGAATCGGCGCATTTATAATTATGCCCCAAAATAGGCAGTTAAAAAACTGAATAAAAAAAATTCTATGGGGCATTTTAAGCTGAAACTTCACAGACACATTCAGGGCACACCTCAGACTTATATTACATCTTGTGAAAAAGCGTTCTATGGAACCTTTAACCATCATTTGAAATAGTGATAATTTCATACTTATTTCTCATTTTTATCAAAGAGAAATGTTTTAAAGTGAGACAAACAAAACATCTTTGTCTTCCTTTCAAAAATGATGTCACTTCATGGAGGATGATGTCATTAAGAAACTGGCTTTTGTTTGTTAAAAGGATTTTACAAACGACTAACAATTAAAATATGACAACATCCACTCAAACCAAAGTATCATGATTACATTAAATACACTCTTGATATTGTGATAACATAAAGCCTACTTATATGATTTCCATCTTTAGAAATGTACGAGTTTAATATTGTATCTAATACAATAAGACATGTGTGACCCTGGACCAATTTTTGTTTTATGCCAAAAATCTTTAGGATATTAAGTATAGATCACGTTCCATGAAGATATTTTGTAAATTCCCTACCGTAAATATATCAAACTATTCTTTTTGTGAGTGGATATGCATTGCTAAGGACTTAATTAGGACAACTTTAAAGGCAATTTTCTCAACATTTAAATTTTTTTGCACCCTCAGATTCCAGATTTTCAAATAGCTGTATCTCGGCCAAAATATTGTCCTATCCTAACAAACCATAAATCAATGGAAATTTTATTTATTCAGCAGCTTTCAGGTGAAATATAAATCTCAATTTCAAAAAATGGACCCTTATGACTGGATTTGTGGTCCAGGGTCACATGAAAATTCACTTTATAGCAGGAATGACTGCTTCATTTTGTGTACACGTTGCTTGCTGGACTATGAACGTTGATCTATTTAGTGTTCCTGTGTGCGCTTGTATACTGACAACAAGCACCCGACCCCCACTACCCCATTTGCATTTTCCGCCAACCTGTGCAACTGCAAACCTACTGATATTTGTTTGTTTACTTGCATCTAAAACACCATTACTCTGTCTAGGCATGACCTTCAGCCATTAGCATGCTGCATTATGCATCTCTCTCATCAAAAGCTGCTGAATTAAACCGCATCGAACTGATTTTTCCCATTCACAAGGTGGCACTGTTGTTTCTCTTTCTGAATACAGCGAGAAAGGCTATGAGTGAGAGAGTAAGAGAAAAAGAGAGAACATGCTGGTCTCCCAGCACAGCAGATGTTAATTTTCTTTCAGTTGGCTATTGAGCGCCAAGCAAAGCAGCCAAGCCTCCCAATCCACTGACCATTTAACACTACTAATGACTTTCATGCTCAGTAAGGCCACACAAAACTGTGGCATTCATTTTGAGACAGACCCTCTCCACTAAATCTACAAAATGGGACACGAGTTTAAGGACAAGGCAGGTGAACGCTCTCTGCTGGCAGCTCTACGAGCAGGTGAGGGCCGTGTCCCTGGGGTGGATGGTAGCAGAGTTAATTGAAACTAAATGGATTCTGCGGGCACGGCATGAACTACCAGCAGGAGGAGTCACAGACGGGTGATAGAGGTGATGATAGACATCGTATGGTCACAGCAGGACACCAGCAACACACCAAATAAACTAAGCCCAAAATGCTTGTATTTATGACATGTACATCAACGGGAAACACTTATAAACAATATAATATGTTTTGAATAGTAGTTTCTGCTGTATTCATGCTATGCCTTTCTCATTTTGTAATGGTGATTTTTAAGTACAATTTTAAACAGAACTGCATTGCGTCATCTCAAGCTACATTAATAGTATACATAAAATATTCTGAACTTGTAACAAGAAAATTTCACTTCTAAAATGGCTGCCACTCTCCCTGTTATCAAAGATTCTATATTATGGTCTCCTATCATTAGCATTCAATAGTCAATAATATGACGTTTTTAGTACAAAGTATTAAATAAACATTTTGTTTGTTTGTTTGTTTGTTTAGATCAATGGTTTTATGCCACAGGGTTGGATATATTATGCTTGATGAAACAAGAGTTGTGGAAAAGGCTATAGTAATTATGAATGTAGAACTGGCCTTTTAAACTTTTCTACTTTGAAAAGTCAAATGGTTCTTTTAAATGACAGCTCAGTTTATTTTGAGGTAAATACTATTGCAATTCAATGAAATGGATAAATTATGCTGTTTCAGATTCAAATTAATGTTTTTACATAATTATTGAACCAATATTTGTTTTGAATTTCTATTACTGGCTATGTGGATTTGTACTCCTTTCAGATACTTTAAGTAAACAATAAGGTACGAGAGGCTGTGATGTATCGTGAATAAGTCAAGTACCTTGTTGCTTTTATAAAATGGTTACCACACAATACAAATATTAAAGCCAAAAATATGTATCAGTGCAACTTTCATGAAGTAAACTTTTACTAAAAGCCTTCCTTCCGCCGGAAAAAAATAGTCCTTGACTGTGAACAGCAACAGAAGTTACATTTTTACCCCATTAGATGGCAGCCATTCAGCTGTGACTTATTCATGATACAGCACAGCCTCTCGTATCTACATCATCCTCACGTAAAATATACACTCACCGGCCACTTTATTAGGTAGGGTAGAACAGGGCTAAAGGCGCCGTGGGTCAAAAGGCGCCTTTGGTATTATTTTCCTCTAAACCACCAGATGGCACAACAACTTGCCGCAGCACTTTCCTAAATATCTGTTTTTCACAGGGGCGTAGGAGCCATTATACGTGGGGGGGGGACACGTGTCCCCCCCCACATTTCAAAATCTAAGTTTTGTCCCCCTCACTATTTCCCAATGTCAGATTTTGTTTTGCATTGCCTGCCTATCTCTGCCGATTTCAGAGTCTCCAAATTAATCCATTCTGCAACTTTTAAATGCATAATTAAATTTTTAAAAACGAAATTATAGGCTTAAGTGCAGGTTCCGAAAGTTGGTCGTTTTGTCGCTATGGTTACACACACACACACACACACACACACACACGCACCGTAATTGCGCTCTTTTATATGGCAAAAGTGGGAGACATAGAGCAAAATAAGTAGACTAGCACCAATTAAGTTTTCGTGCACTATATTCAAAGTCATCTGAAGCCATTCCATAGCTTCATGTGAGGGACAGAAGAAATATACATCGATAAGTTCACGGTCAGAAACTCGTCTTCCCTCCGCTACAGCTGTCAATCATTCAGCATTTAAACAGCGCGTCGCGTTCGGTAACGACAGTCAGCACGGTAAAACTCTCCAATATGATATATTCCCATTATAATACTTGATATGTAGATAAAGAGCTGTGGATTTGCATAAAATGACTTTATCTTGCTGGAGTTTATTGTTGTTTCTGAACGATGTCATCATATTGGCTACAGGATGTCTGTTAGATCGCACAACACAAGGACTATGAATTGGCGTCACATGCACAATAACTGGAATTTAAAAAAGTGAGAAGAAACATATGATTAATAAACTGTTAGATACAGTCAGATGTACACAGGGATTCTCTTTGTACCGTGAACTTTTCAATGCGCAGCACAACTGCGCGCTCTGACTCGATATTGCTTCAAGCACATCATTCTGCACCCGGGATGCGCATTAGCGTTTTTTTTGCTGTTGTTTTGAAGCGTTTCATATTATCATGGTTTTGCACACTGAAAGATTATTAATAGCCTATTTTGTTCTGTCGTATCTATAGCTTGTTGCCCCATTAAAAAGCTGCACAATACATTTAAAATAAGCGTCTTTTAATGTTACATTAATATAAATACATATAATTATTTACATATAATCTAATTTCATAATACAAATAGTAATTTTAAACTTTTTATTAACATTTGGATTTATAAAATTACTGTGCAAAGTTTTTAGGCTAGAACATTTTTTGCTGCTGAATTATATACTCGCCTAGTTTACTTATTTATTTATTGGTCAGCGTATGAATATATTTTATTCATTTGTTATTTTTCTCTATAATGAGATGTTGTGTTTAGTGCATTCTGGATTGGTTAACAAATCAAAGATACAGGCTCCCACTAATAAATTAATTCAACAAAGGTAACCTCTTTTGCTACATATTTTAATGGTTTAAATGTGTACTCTACATGTTTGACCACTTATGAACTATCATTTAGCCTACTATATGTTGTGTACATGACTAATGTGCCCTACCATCACCAATAAATATACTTTTAGAGCACAAAATTGTTTACAAGAGAACACATTTATTTATTGATCTAGTCACGTAATTTTGCTCTCAGAATACACCAGATTTATGCATTTAAATTTAAAATGTACAAAATTTTCCTCTGGGGGGGGGCATGCCCCCGGACCCCCCTAGAGGAACCGATGTCCACCCACCACAGTCTCACAAAATCCTGTGGGAAACACTGCAATCCGTTCCCAAAAGTCATTAGAAATTAGCATTTAAGTGCTTATATATATATATATATATATATATATATATATATATATATATATAAATCCGGGGAA
Source organism: Megalobrama amblycephala (assembly GCF_018812025.1). Taxonomy (NCBI): domain Eukaryota; kingdom Metazoa; phylum Chordata; class Actinopteri; order Cypriniformes; family Xenocyprididae; genus Megalobrama; species Megalobrama amblycephala. The sequence continues at coordinate 6,793,310 of NC_063054.1, forward strand.
TTTCCCCCGAACCCCCCTGGCATTTACTGTCCCCCCCCAGGTTCAAAATCGCTCCTACACCCCTGGTTTTTCATAATGCATGTGCAAATTTGCCTGATCCTTGACGCAATCATGGGCAGCAACGCAAAGTTGATTCTGAGGTAGTTTGATCTAATATTTGATGTTTTTTAAAATGTTGTTGATTTAAGTAGCAAATGAGAATCGATTAAATTAATGTTTGTATTTTCAATCAAAGGTCTTCTTAATGATTTTCAGTTTTAATTCAAGGTAATTCAAGTTTTTCAATAACGGAAGAATATGTAAAAGTATGGTATTTGGGGTAAAACGCGCCCCTGATGTTGGGGCAAAAGGCACAATAATTGACATGATAATGAATAGCTGGCTGACTTTTCCATTTGTTGACATGACATGGTTAGATTCAGATGGCAAATATCATATATCAAATTGGGTATCCATCTTAGAGATAATACCCATATTTATAATGAAACAATCATATTTAAAAAAATATTATATTAATCATATAATAAAATATAATTTATTGTTACTACTATAAATCTATAATAAATATTATGGGATCTCATTCAATGCTTTCAGAATCTTTACTTTTTAAAGCAATTTTGTTTCTGTATTTTTTTTAAATATATTTTTATATTAACATAGGCTTATTTTAATAACAAGTATATTTATTGAACAAAAATTGTATTCTTTTATTTATCCAAAATAAACCGAAAATATTACAAACTTTGCTTAAGTGATTCTTTTTTAACAAATATTAACCTAGACATTATTAAAAACATATTATTTTAGCTAAAGTATTTGTATGAATACTGTGTGCCTTTTACCCCATGTGTGGGGTAAAAGGCCCCCCTCACCACCTCATACATTTATAAGATTTTTAAACAAAATGAACTACTTTTATGATTTATTTTCACACAAAATCTGATGCTCCATCAATGGTCAATACAAACATATATATTTTTCCTGTAATCATACACTTTGAGAGTAGTCAAAAGCACATTTTTTCTTAAGGTGTGCCTTTAGCCCCGTTGTACCCTACATCTTGCTAGAACTGAGTTGGACCCCCTTTTGCCTTTGGGACTTTATGGCATAGATTCAACAAGGTGTTGGAAACATTCCTCAGAGATTTTGGTCCAAAAGCTGCTCATCCGTGATTCAAATCTCCCATTCCACCACATCCCAAATGTAAGAAACCAGTTTGAGATGACTTGACACGGCACATTATCCTGCTGCAAGTAGCCATCAGAAGATGTTTCATAAAGGGATGGATATGGTCAGCAACAATACTCAGATAGGCTGTGGCGTTAAAACAATGCTTAATTGGTAATTAAGGGGCCCAAAGTTTTCCCAAGAAACTTTTTAAAAGAAAATCTGAATTAACGTTGACTTAATGAATTTAAACTAGCAAAACATTTACTGGATGTGTTTAGGTTACTTCATCAAATGCTGTGGTACTCTTTTTGATAAATTATGGCATTAATTCAATTTCATCCTAAATGAACACCAGAAATAACAAATCCTGGATACAAGGACTGATCCAGAACAGGGCCTGAAGCAACATTTGTGCTACTGCCTCTCATTTAGGATGTGATTCAGTTAACATGCATGATGGAGATAGACACTGATGACATCAGATCAGCCTGACTCTGATAAGCAGAAAACAGAATTGATTTTTTTTTTACTTTATTTAATTATTATTTTTTTTTTTAATGTGGGCTTACTGAATGATGAGCATCTTCATTAGTCATGAGCTAATGTTGCATTACATCCAATTAAATAGATTTTTTTTTTTTTTTTTTTTTTTTTTTAATTAATGGTAATTCAAAAATGTGTGGCATGAAAAATGATCAACAAATTAAAAATGTAAAAACTGAGATTTGGCTTAAAATTAATCTTTATTATTATTAGTATTAAACATGTAAATAGATTTCCCCTCAGGGAGAATTCATTATCATTTTACTCTACGAGCCCACATTTATGTACATTAATTTTATGTTGGAGACCAATTTTCAGTTTAGAACACTATGCGGCTTGTTGGTATGAAGGATCCAGGCTTTATTTATATAAAAGCACAATCTGTGTTTTGAGGTAATTCATGCTGCAGTCTACTGCACTGACCTTGAGAGGTTGTAAACAGATGCTAAGTTATTGTCTTCCGTGAAGCAGTTTATAATGAAGTGTATTTTTGTAAGCAAATACTTTACCGTGAGGGAAGTACAATCATATTTCTAAAGAGTGACAGCTAAGTCATTTGAGCAGATATCCTATTAAACAAACAAACCTGTGGCTTTCTGCAAACATGGCTTGCATTGCATGGACTGATAATAACAGAGGACAAAAAATATTCTACGGTTATATGCGCAAGCATCTATTTTGTTGTTATAAGTTGCAGTGCAAGCCAATATGATGACACTAGCTGGAATAAGGCAGGTCCGATTTACTGTGGGCTCTACAAAGTAGCTTGAGGAACAGACAGCAACAAGCTCATTTTAGTGGATTCAGATGGACTGTAATGAAGAAAAATGTTACTTACAGAAACAATTACATCTTATGCTTCCTCCTGGGAAAAGTTTTTAGGCTCCCTCTGTGAAGACGTCAGTAGAAAATATGAACAGATTAATGGAGACAATTCAACAAATCCACACAGTTATACAACAAGGAATCAACAATCTTTTGAGACATTAAGACAATTTTGAATATGAGTAAGTGCGATACTGGTTTTATACAACACTTCAATAAGAAGTTAAAGGTGATAGAGAGGATTTTTTCGTCAACTGAGAATCCAAAGACTGTTACTCAGTTTTTCAAATGAGCGCATGCGTAAGAACAGCCCCCCTCCTTCACAGCTCACTTCAAAGGAACGCCTCCCAAAACTCGTGCACGAGTATTGGAACACGAGTGTTTACCACCGGCATTCGCTGTGTCGTGTTAGTGGATTCATTATGTCGGACTCACCGCAGGTAACTCATAATCTGCAGTTGTTACTCCTGTCTCCTGACAAAAACATTGCATGCGGCGCCTGTGGAGTGTGGAAAGTTACTGGAGCGCGCAGCCGCGCTCGTCTCTCACAAGGAACGTCATGGCAGTGATTGACAAGCCAGAGGGCCAATCGTTTACGCGATGATCGCGTAAACGATTGGCTGATGTTTTTAAGGCCCTACCTCGTGCACAGATGATGTATATTAATATTATTACTTTCAGTGCACCTAATAAATAGTCTTTTATCCGTTAGTAAAGACAGTTTCAAGTAATATTGCAAAAATGTATAAAACAAAACATCCTCTTCAGTACCTTTAATATTGAGTAACTTAAAATTTAAAAAACAATTATTGAGAATTAATGTTTATTTTCTACTCTGCCAAAGAAAAATGAGTTCCTAAAAAAGGCACAAAATAATTAACCATCAGGTGTCTCTGAGCATTGTCAAACGAATCAGTTGACTCAACTTAATGATTCAACAACTTATTCATATAGACTAGTTTCATTCCTGAGTGAATCAGTGTTTTGGAATGAATCAGTTGAGTGAATGATTATATTACTCAGTTCAGTTGTAAAGACAGTCATGTGTTTTGTATTAAAATTAATTCGCATTTTTGAACAAATCAGTTGAATGAATGATTCAATGACTCACTCATAGAGATCTATTGCCACTTCTGACAGGCATAGCAATGTAACCTACATAAAGAGTCACTATAAAATTCCCACAGACTGTCAATCTGCCTGGAACGCACTAACAAAAACAAGCAGAGTGACACAAACAGAACTTCTGAAAGATTCTATCAGATTCAAAGAACAGAACTAACTGTTATAAATGTGAAACTTAGAAAAACAAAAATTAAGTCTTTATATGGAAGCTTGTTTCCACCATTTTGCCATTGCAAGTTTATATTTCACATTTTTGCAAAAAAAGTCTGAATTGCGAGAAATAAACAATTTATTACTGATCTGCCTGCATTGGCACCATTGTATGCGAACTGAACAGAGCTGGACGATGACATCACTGTTCTCTCCAGAGCTGCTGGATAAATGAACTAAATTAATAACTAATGATTTTATACAATGGCAATGAATCACTACTGAACTTACTTAAGCTGGACAATGACACTATTTTCTTCTAGAGCTAGGCTACTATACAGCCAAAATTATGTTTCCTGCTATCACTGTAAAGCTGCTTTGAAACACTGTAAAATCTGTGAAAAGCAAAAGTAACTTGACAATTCTGACTTTATTTCTCACAATTATTTCTTTATAACTCGTAATTCTGAATTCTATCTCTCTCTCTCTCTCTCTCTCTCTCTCTGAATTGTGAGATATATACTTGGAATTGTGAGGAAAAAAAAGTTAGAATTGTGATAGGCCTACATAAACTCAAAATTTAAATAGTTTATATCTCACAATTCAGATTTTTTTTCTCGCAATTCCAAGATTATATCTCAAAATTCAGACTTATTTTCTCAGAATAGGAATCTAAATTTCTCAGAGTTTAGTAGGCTACTTGTAATTGCTAGTTATAGAATCTGAATGGTGATTTTAGATTTGTCTATTTTTAATAAAGCAAAAAGATGACACCTTTCATAGATTCATTGGGATTGATGACTGTTTTTATGGTTAAGGGAAAGAGAGAACTCTATAGAACTCTATATAAGGCCAGAACACACCAAGCTGACGCCGACGAACTAGTGGCGATGAAAGCAGACTGCGGGGTTTGCTCACCTCAGCAGCGTCTGTGTCCAAAGTTGCCCTGCCACACCAAACCGACGCTAAACAGCCGACGGCCAAGCAGCACGTCAGTTCTGCGCGAGATGAAATGCCTTTCCGAAACAGCAGGTGGCAGTAGCTGAACAGCCAATCAGAATGATCAGATGGCCCGACGGACCGACGAGCTCCAACGCCGATTCAACATTTCGAATCGGCCAAAGAAAAGGCCGACGAGGACCAACTTCAGCCGACGGTGCGGAACACACTGAGAAAACTTAAGGCGAGCATACACTGTGCGATATCTGTGCGATTTCAGCAAGGTTACCAACTCACACTGTACGAGTAGATCGCGTGAGATGGAAAACCAAAACGCACGATTTATGTGCTCACACTATGCGGTCCGATGGTCGAGACGTGACTCGACTGCTCACACTATGCGTTTGAAATATGCACGATAAACCCACGTACTGGGATGCGCCGATTGACAATGTTTCCAGAGATATCGTCAAACGCATCAGCTATGGATATCAAGAGGATTTAGCATTTCCAATTCATATATTAAATAATAATAATAATAATAATAATTAGCCTATTATTATTATTATTATTAGTAGTAGTAGTAGTAGTAGTAGTAGTATAGGGTAGGCCTATTTAATATTAAATTGATATTACAATTCATTTGGCCCGCAATATTTTATAGCGCATCACCGCATAACTGACGCACTGCGAGGATAATAAAAGATTTGATTAGCTTATAATTACTCCTCACTGAAAATTATTTAAAGACATTTATACAATGAATAAAAGGCATATAATTAAAATTATTAACGTTCGAAGACTGCAGTCAATGAAAAGCAGCTTCACTTCAAAAACAACCGGTTTAATACGAAATACTTCTCTTCTCATTTTTTCACCCACTACATACAGTTTATGGGCCACAAGAGAAATATTAAGAAATAAATTAAGATATATAGCCTACTGTTATCAGGTTGAAGTAGGATTCATCTCTCGTTGTCTCTGAGAGAATATGCACCGAAAGCTCGTCGGTTTTACTTTTTTTTTTTTTTTAAAGGCTGGTGAATAATTGACAGGGGATTGAGACGTCTTCATCGGCATAACTCTCGCGCAAACTTTGCACATTGCTTGTGTGATATAAAGTAGACATTGACTCGCCTTCCTGGTTTAAAATGGAAAAAAATCCTATATTGCGACGTGACATTTTTCTTTATCACCAATTGCCAAATGATGGACAACAGTTCACATTTCCGCATTTAATAAAATTAAGTAAATATTAAATAGCCTACATGAGTAAATAGAAAGTGAAAAGCGAAACATAGGCTATAAATTAATGATCAAGTAATTAATACCATAGGCACCGGTTATGTAGCCTACACCCAGGTGGCTTGAAAGACGTGGGTTTATCCATCATGCAACACGAACTGGAGGTAAGCAACAGTTTGCTAAATTGCAGCTAGTTTGATAGCTACAGAACTTAAAGATCTCCCTCTTTTCGTTTTCTTTCTTGCTGCATTGAAGATTGGTTTAATTTCTTTTTTCGCGCAGGCGCAGTGAGGGGAAAAACACAGAGTTTAGGCAAGTCGGTTCGTAGCTCTGCTTCAACTGTGCGATATCCTCACGAGGGGCGACCAAATTTCTGACATGCCAGAAATTCATCCGACCATGCGATTGCCAGTCGGGAGAGGTTTATCGCCACTCGTTTCCCCGTGTACACTGCACGATCACTGCACGACAAACGACACACGACAAAGCTGAAAATCGGCCCGACTCAAAAAAGAGTCGCACGAATCAGAATTCGGCTCAAAATCGGACGAAAATCGCACAGTGTATGCCTGCCTTTAGTCGGCCGACGAAGAAAAACTGCCCGACGGCCGACCGTCGGCTTGGTGTGTTCCTGCTTAAGGAAGAAAAGAAGAAAATGATGTCATCACAATTTGTCTTTCTGATTGGGCACACACTACAGTAAGTCTTCATGCACTTTTTTTTTTTTTTTCTTTTCATGAAGAGCTGCTTATTTTACCTCCAGCCATCATCAATAAGTCATAAAAAAGGAAGGGAGAAAAAAGACCCAGCAAAGGCCATTCCCTTTCCTGCCATTATGTGCTCCTGTAAATGGCCCATAAATTAAACATCAAACATAACAAAAAAAAACAAAGGTCTTCAGTCTTCCTCAATCGGAGATGTGAAGATGGTCTATGGAAATGATGCTCTTCCACTTGAAAGCTTAATCAGATGTTAATAGCAGGGTGGGAGAGAGGATGTTGAGGGAGGCGGAAGCAGTTCCATCGTTTTGTTCACAAATTAGATTTTGGGAAGACATTCATAATTCATAATTAGACATCTGATCATCAAAGCAATCACATTCATTCAGAGAAGAACTATACATATTCATACATCTCCCCAGTCTTCGCAAAATCTGCAGATGGCATAACAATCGCTGGACCTTTAAAATTCATTCTAATCTTATGATCTGCATTATAATTTTAGTAATTCATTGTAATTCAGATTACAAAGGAAGAACTTGATTTACAATCCGTAGACAAAATATACAAATATTATACATATACAGTAGGCTATACATTTATAGAAATGCATGTTAGGACATTTTTCAACCAGACAAAGACAACGCAAAAAAAGACTACAAATAACCTAACTAGTCCAGTCTTTGGACCTCTGGAGGCCAATGAAGGTACTGCAGGGTATTTAAACCTAGGCCCACACAATCTTCAATATTCATAGTAAATTTATATTAAAATAATATTTAAAAATGTAAAAATGCTTTTAATTCTGATGTCAGATTATAAAGTCGATGGAAAGGCCTTCAACTGAAAAAGAAAAAATAAAAAAAAGAAAAAAAATAGAGAATTCATGGATTATGCAAGTGACAAACATTTTACTAATTGTCAACCAAGGAGTTCAGGAAATAACATGGAGAAAAATATGGCAGCTACTAAATTACTTTTCCTGTCTCAAAAGCATTATTGTCATTGCTAGAACATATTTTACTTGATAAATTACATTGTCATAGTAGAGCAGATTGTTATTCTCCTGAAGTAAACATCAATTTACAGAAGTTATGACTTTCTGCATTTTCAAATTGCTTTTAAAAGAGATGTGGGAACATTGATATTAGATTATAAAACCTTTTTTATGATGTTCCTTAGGTTATCACTGACCTCAATCTACTGCACTGAAATGGGCTGTGAGATTAAATAATGAATAATGTAAGATGTTGTTAAATGTAAGTTTTCATCAAATTCCCCTTGAGTGAAAAAGTGAAAATTAGCAATGTTTTTGTTTTTAGCAATCACCCTATCACAAATTACAATGCAAAATAAAGCTGCTAGTATATAAACTCTTTGGATTAGATTTTTCTAAAACTCTTAGATTTAACAAAACTCTTTTCTGTGAACTATAAATGAAACAATAATCTGCTTAAAGGGTTAGTTCACCCAAAAAATTCTGTCATTTATTACTTACCCTCATGCCGTTCCACACCCGTAAGACCTTCGTTAATCTTCGGAACACAAATTAAGATATTTTAGGGTGTTTTCACACCTATGGATCGCTTGTTTTGTTCCGAAACAGGGACTAAATTTGTTACAATGTTGCTTTTTTTTCTTGGTTCGGTTCGCTTTCACATAGCAACATTTCAAAGCGTACCAAAATGCGTTAGGCAAGTCACATGCGAGTAAAACTGTCCTCTTATTGGTCAGAATTTTCTCTGCGTCATCCATCAAAATAATGATTGACAAGTTCGCTCCATGAGTTTATTGTGGCTTTATTTGTAACTGTCGAGACACACGCAAACACTTTATAAATGTAGCTTTCCCGCTTTTAAATTATACTACATATATTAATGCTGCGGCAAATTCAAACGCGCTCTCTCTCTTTCTCTCTCGGTCCGTCTCTGGTTTCCCAGCGCTGTCTAGTAGTAGGCGAACTGTTGTCAGTGTGTCGAGAGAGACCATATACATTTTATAATGAAGCAGAGAGGGGAAAGGCTTTGTCGGGACAGCATTCTCGCACGGAGAAGTGCAAATACACAACAGAGGCGCTCGTTGGTTTTCAGCTATGGTAAATAATGTGCTCACTCACAGAATCAGACACTACCGCTTTTTATATCATATTTCCCGTTATGAATTATGACATTATTTGGTTCGTTGGTCCGTTAACTGGGTCGGATTGCTTTCACATCTCAAGCGAACCGCTCCAGAGTTCGTTTGAAAGCGTACCGAGACCACCTCTTCAAGCAGGTCTCGGTACGCTTGTTTGGTCCGCTTTTGGTGCGCACCCGAGTGCTTTTGTTGCTTTCACACCTGCCCAAACGAACCGCACCAAAGGGGGAAACGAACTCTGGTACGATTCAACCGAACTAAATGAGGCAGGTGTGAAAGCACCCTTAGTTAAAATCCGATGGCTCCGCGAGGCCTGCATAGGGAGCAATGACATTTCCTCTCTCAAGATCCATAAAGGTACTAAAACACATCTAAATCAGTTCATGTGAGTACAGTGGTTCAATGTTAATATTATAAAAGCAACTAGAATATTTTTGGTGCGCCAAAAAAACAAAACAAAATAACGACTTATATCCGCTTGTTAAGTCGTGACGTAAGAAACACCGTTTCTGAGCACTATTTATTCATATTGAACATCAAACATTTTAAAAAGTTAAACATTTTAAATACTTACAGTCTACACAACAGTCTCCATGCTCACAGCATCACATACATTAATATTTTAATGATTTATAAAAGATGAATCACTGTCTGGCCATCTGGAATTTTGGTATGGAGATAAAGAAATATGATTATAATTTTTTGTAGTATTACACCACATTGTGTGTGTATATTAGAACCTGTTTGTTATTTTTCTTGTGGTATGAGATAGAGTGCTTGGACCCGGAAGCACTGCCGCGTGACGTCAGACTTAACAACCGAACAGTGATGGCCGATTTCAAAACACTGCTTCAGGAAGGCATCGGAGCATAATGAATCAGCGTGTCGAATCATGATTCGATTCTTTAACGCATTCTTTGACATTACAATCTCTGTGCAACTGCCCCACAGACCTCAAACTATAATAGTAGGGATACGCCTCAGCAAGTAAAGTCACAGTAAAGTCATAACATAATTATATATTTGCAAATCATTAGCTAATGATTAATTAAAGCAGACAATTGGAAGTTGAAATACATGGCTTTGATCCATTGTGGAAATTAACAAATGACTTTACACTATTAGTTAATACTATATGTTGTTAAGAAATTAATACATAATGACACATTTAATTAATATCAATATATATATATATATATTAATTAATCTATTAATCAAATAGACTCTTTATTAATTGCTAATGTGGTAATCATTAATGAATTGGTTTAGCTGAGTCATACAGTACTTTAACTCATGATTATCTGTGCATTAAATGAACTAATGCATATTAGTAGACCCGTATTGTAAAGTGTAGACTACTCAAATTTGAAAGTTCTGCTAAGGTACACAAGAGACCATCTTGATGTCCCACAACACTTTTAAGAAAATGTGAAATTAGGCTAAACAGCTCACAAGTCTGATTGATTAATTGATTGATTGATTGATTGATTGATTGACAGATAATATCAAATAATAAAAATAGATGGATATATTGATAAAAATATATAAGTTTCATAAGCCAACACTCTCAGATGTGAGAAATTTAAATACTTATGAAGAAGGTTTTGAAGTACATATGTCATATATTGCACAGGTGTAGTGCATTTGTTTACTAGGTTAAAGTTTCTTTTTTTGGTCTTTATTCTTTCAAAGGTCTTTAATGTTAATTCCACTTGTGGGAATAGAATCAGCTTTGAATGGCATAGGAAAAGGGTGCTCAACAAGGATGAAGCATCTAGTGTACCTCTTGAGACCAGGGGAAAGAGATTTACCTGCACAGCTCTTGCTAGCTGGCTTAAAGGCAGGAACACACCAAGCTGATGGTCGGCCGTCGGGCAGTTTTTCTTCGTCGGCCGACTAAGTTTTCTCAAGGCAGGAACACACCAAGCTGACGGTCGGCCGTCGGGCAGTTTTTGTTCGTTGGCCGACTAAGTTTTCTCAAGGCAGGAACACACCAAGCCGACGGTCGGCCGTCGGGCAGTTTTTCTTCGTCGGCCGACTAAGTTTTCTCAGTGTGTTCCGCACCGTCGGCTGAAGTTGGTCCTCGTCGGCTTTTTTTCGGCTGATTCGAAATGTTGAATCGGCGTTGGAGCTCGTCGGTCCATCTGATCATTCTGATTGGCTGTTCAGCTACTGCCGCCTGCTGGTTCGGAAAGGCATTTCATCTCACGCAGGCGCAGAACTGACATGCTACTTGGCCGTCGGCTGTTTAGCGTCAGTTTGGTGTGTCAGGGCAACTTTGGACACAGACGCTGCCGACGTGAGCCAACCCCGCAGTCTGCTTTCGTCGCCACTAGTTCATCAGCGTCGGCTTGGTGTGTTCTGGTCTTCAGTGTGTTCCGCACAACCGCACCGTCGGCTGAAGTTGGTCCTCGTCTGCTTTTTTTCGGCCAATTCGGCATGTTGAATCGCCGTCGGGCCATTTGATCATTCTGATTGGCTTTTCAGCTACTGCCACCTGCTGGTACGGAAAGGCATTTCATCTTGCGCAAGGGACAGAACGGACGTGGTAATTGGCCGTCGGCTGCCAAGCGTCGGTTTGGTGTGTCAGCTATGGCAACTTTGGACCCAGACGCTGCCGACGTGAGCCAACTCCGCAGTCTGCTTTCATCGCCACTAGTTCGTCGGCATCGGTTTGGTGTGTTCCTGCCTTAAAGGATGCTAAAGACTGCAGCCTCCAGTGTCAGTCACTAACACACTTCTAGTAGGCAGTGAGGGAGTGAGGTTAACCTGCACAACTCTTTTTAGCTGACCTCTGTTCCACTCAATTACCTAAAACTCACTCCCATCTGGGTCACTGCACCAATGTAACTGGTTCTACTCAAACCATGACAAGCGGGTTTTCGAACCGAGCATCATGGGAAGTGGGCACACAAACAAGGACGTTAAAGATTACAGCCTCTAAAATCAGGCAAGGGATTTGAGGTTCACCTGAACAGCCTTTGCTAGCTGACCTCCATTACACTGTAACATCTGAAGGGGGTGGATTTACATTCCCTCTTCTTGTACTATATAAGGAAATGGAAATCTTTTTTTTTTTTTTTTTTTTTAAACCAGTGTATCTATTGTGGTATTTATGTTACAGGGAATGCCTGTATTTGGTATCTGAGAGGTGAGAGCTGTGGTATTTTTTTTTTTTTTTTTAGGATTTATAGCACAATTTGTCACTATAATTTAAACTATTACAGTAAATCATGTGTAGAATGCTCTGTGTAGATGTGTTTTTCATGTTCTGTTCCAGTAAGGTCCTGACAAAAACTCAGCCTTGAAGGGAAGAGATATCATTGAGATATGTTGATCCAAGAACATGTTGTACTTGCTGAAATCACATTCACCGTTAAGGGATTGAGCTTCAACTTTGACTCCTGGTCTTGATTGAGCATACTGGTCTCTTTATGTGGTTTAACTCAAATTCCTCTACACATCACAAAGAGGGGGAAAAGAAAAAAGAAAAAAAAAAGCTCTGAGATCACTGCCAAAAGATTAGTGACCAGTGGCCTGTTGCATGAAGCTAGTTGAACAAACTCTGAGTTTCAGAGTAGGTTTGGAGTTGACAAATCCAGTTAAATCCAACCTGGTTTAGATCAGGATCAACTGTTGCACAACGCTTGGTATAAACTTTCTCTGTCAACTCAGGTTTAATCCAGAGTTTGCAAAGGGCGTGCACCTGAAAGTGTGACACGTGCGGCAAACAGCCAATCACACGGAACAAGGAGAACATCAGTTTGATTCAATTCTCGCGAGAGAGCCGCGCAATTCATGTCTCTTCTGAAGATTAAGAGATCGTTATGAAAAATATCAAATTAAACGCATTTACAAAGCAGGAATAAACGCTGCTGCATTGAAAGTTTGAGAAGGCAGCTGAAAGAAAATATCTGACTATAACAATGCATGTGAATCAATCAAATAGACCAAATAATTAAATATTTGGTCATTAAAGCTCAAAAGAATACACGTAAGCTAAATCTGTTTAAAGGTGCCCTAGAATCAAAAATTAAATTTACCTTGGCATAGTTGAATAACAAGAGTTCAGTACATGGAAATGACATACAGTGAGTCTCAAACACCATTGTTTCCTCCTTCTTGTGATAATTCTCATTTGTTTAAAAGACCTCCGAAGAACAGGCGAATCTCAACATAACACCTGACTGTTACGTAACAGTCGGGATCATTAATATGTATGACCCCAATATTTGCATATGCCAGCTCATGTTCAAGGCATTAGACAAGGGCAGCCAGTATTAATGTCTGGAGCTGTGCACAGCTGAATCATCAGACTTAGGTAATCAAGCAAGAACAATAGCGAAAAATGTCAGATGGAGCAATAATAACTGACATGATCCGTGATATTTTTTGTGATATTTGTAAATTGTCTTTCTAAATGTTTCGTTAGCATGTTGCTAATGTACTGTTAAATGTGGTTAAAGTTACCACCAGTGAGCACGCGATTTAAAGGGGTTGCGCTGTATGACATCGGTGCATAGTTAATGATGCCCCAAAATAGGCAGTTAAAAAAATGTATATATAAAAAAAAAAATCTATGGGGTATTTTGAGCTGAAACTTCACAGACACATTCAGGGGACACCTTAGACTTATATTACATCTTGAAAAAACTGGTTCTAGGGCACCTTTAAAAGCTGTATATATTAAACATGTATTATATTTATTTTAATTTAAAAGCAAAGTTTAATATTGCCAATTAATATAATTGGCCCAATTATATGAAAACGGTCATGCAGTTATTCATAATTTTAATTTCATTTAATCAAATGTAATACATAATAATAATAATAATAACTAATAATTAACATAATTAACGCAAATGCATGCATGCAATTTATGTCATGACTAAACATGCTTTTGTAAACTGATTTCCATTTGGAGTGAGAGATACAGGGCTGAGTGAACTTTATTGCATCAGATACATGTCACTTGTACTCAGAGCTGATTGGTCGAGTTGGGGGGATTTGTGATCTCTAACCCAGAATAAAACCTGCTCCTGGAGCAGGTTAGCCATGTAGCGTAAGTTACCATCGCAATGAACCTCGCTAAAAACCAATCCACCTTCATATGCCCGAAAAACCAGAGTTTGCTCAAACTAATCTTGAACTTACCTGGGTAGCAACTGAAACCGGCTTTGTGCAACAGGCCACAGGTAACTTGCTGTGATTGTTTACAAACAGAATAGCTATTGCAGAATCTCTCACACCCAACTCAAACACTTATTCCAATTAATTTTGCCTAGCAGCAATTAAATATTTAAAGCAAACGATGAAATAACCGGCTTGCCACTGAGATTTGTGAGATAAAACTACAGAATCCTGAAGCAATAATGATTGGGGTCTTTGGCGTGCAGATATTTCAACTGAACAGAATGAGAAAGCTGTATATTGGTCTTTTCTATACATCTGTGTGGCAATTGGTCCAAAGAAATCTGAGTGAAAGTAGCCCTTGAAGGACGCCCTCGAGGGTATGACTTGAATTCAGAAATGAAACTGAAGCCATGGCCTATATATAAAGGAGTTTATAGAGGTTTCAGAGAATATAGGAATGCACAGCTACTCTTTCTGTGAAGAAACAGTGCTAACTTGCTCTAGAGTGACTGATGATGACCTTGGACACCACAGTGCTTTCTATGGGCTTCAGCAGAAACACGCTGACAATTTTTAATGGTTTGCACTTCCTCAAACACTGAACACAACATCAGATGCTGCCTGTCATTTGTAATTTTAAAGGGGCTCTATGTAAGTTTTTGACTGTACTAAAGCATAAAAATACCATAATATGTTTGCAGATATTTATTAAACATGTTCAATTCATACACTCATTTCTCTGAAAACCATTGCTACAGCCAATTATTTTACTTTGAAATTTGCATTCCGTGTCGGAATTTCTGTTCTTGTTTCCGTATGTGCAAGACCGCACGTTGCTAATTTACCCAATAGTATTTCGCCACCCCGGGTTGCCAGAAAACACATGCAGCGAATTGCAGCCATGGAAGCCAGCGAACAAACTGGGTCAGAGATCGCAGATTCTACCCGACCTAAAAAGCTTCAGCATCCATCTAAAATCTCTATGAACCGGAGCGTATTAAAACGCAATATCAACTCATCATAAATCAATAAATCAACTAATTATCTTACAGTATGTAAGTCACCTCGCCTTCCAATGTCGTTCCTGTTGCGCGTCTTCAAATTGGCAACCCGCAAGAGCAACCATCCTGAGGAGGAGGGGGCGGGGCAAACAATATTTTGCATTTGAACTGCAGTACCCATTTCAACCACTAGCTGTCATTCTTACATAGAGCCCCTTTAACATTGTAAGATTGTGTATTGTATTCTGATATAGCAATTAATGTATCTTGTTAGATTTTCCTTTGATTAAATTTTCAACAATTGTAACAGTTTTGCTTTCCTTGCAAATTTCCTTTGCTTTCTTTAGCATCAGTCACTAGAGCAACTCTTTACCTGCACAGCTCTTCCTAGCTGACCTCCGTTACTGTCACCTTCTAAACCTCACTCCCCTCTGGGTCATGGCACCAATGTAGAGTGGGTACGGAAAGTATTCAGACCCCCTTAAATTTTTCACTCTTTGTTATATTGCAGCCATTTGCTAAAATCATTTAAGTTCACTTTTTTTCCTCATTAATGTACACACAGCACCCCATATTGACAGAAAAACACAGAATTGTTGACATTTTTGCAGATTTATTAAAAAAGAAAAACTGAAATATCACATGGTCCTAAGTATTCAGACCCTTTGCTGTGACACTCATATTTTTAACTCAGGTGCTGTCCATTTCTTCTGATCATCCTTGAGATGGTTCTACACCTTCATTTGAGTCCAGCTGTGTTTGATTATACTGATTGGACTTGATTAGGAAAGCCACACACCTGTCTATATAAGATCTTACAGCTCACAGTGCATGTCAGAGCAAATGAGAATCATGAGGTCAAAGGAACTGCCTGAAGAGCTCAGAGACAGAATTGTGGCAAGGCACAGATCTGGCCACGGTTACAAAAAAATTTCTGCTGCACTTAAGGTTCCTAAGAGCACAGTGGCCTCCATAATCCTTAAATGGAAGACGTTTGGGATGACCAGAACCCTTCCTAGAGCTGGCCGTCCGGCCAAACTGAGCTATCGGGGGAGAAGAGCCTTGGTGAGAGAGGTAAAGAAGAACCCAAAGATCACTGTGGCTGAGCTCCAGAGATGCAGTCGGGAGATGGGAGAAAGTTGTAGAAAGTCAACCATCACTGCAGCCCCCCACCAGTCGGGGCTTTATGGCAGAGTGGCCCGACGGAAGCCTCTCCTCAGTGCAAGACACATGAAAGCCCGCATGGAGTTTGCCAAGATGGTGAGAAATAAGATTCTCAGGTCTGATGAGACCAAGATAGAACTTTTTGGCCTTAATTCTAAGCGGTATGTGTGGAGAAAACCAGGCACTGCTCATCACCTGTCCAATACAGTCCTAACAGTGAAGCATGGTGGTGGCAGCATCATGCTGTGGGGGTGTTTTTCAGCTGCAGGGACAGGACGACTGGTTGCAATCAAAGGAAAGATGAATGCGGCCAACTACAGGGATATCCTGGACGAAAACCTTCTCCAGAGTGCTCAGGACCTCAGACTGGGCCGAAGGTTTACCTTCCAACAAGACAATGACCCTAAGCACACAGCTAAAATAATGGAGTGGCTTCACAACAACTCTGTGACTGTTCTTGAATGACCCAGCCAGAGCCCTGACTTAGACCCAATTGAGCATCTCTGGAGAGACCTAAAAATGGCTGTCCACCAATGTTTACCATCCAACCTGACAGAACTGGAGAGGATCTGCAAGGAGGAATGGCAGAGGATCCCCAAATCCAGGTGTGAAAAACTTGTTGCATCTTTCCCAAAAAGACTCATGGCTGTATTAGATCAAAAGGGTGCTTCTACTAAATACTGAGCAAAAGGTCTGAATACTTAGGACCATGTGATATTTCAGTTTTTCTTTTTTAATAAATCTGCAAAAATGTCAACAATTCTGTGTTTTTCTGTCAATATGGGGTGCTGTGTGTACATTAATGAGGAAAAAAAAATAACTTAAATGATTTTAGCAAATGGCTGCAATATAACAAAGAGTGAAAAATTTAAGGGGGTCTGAATACTTTCCGTACCCACTGTAACTGGTCCTACTTGCATCATTCTGAGCAGAATTCGAAAAAGTGTCAACCAGCATGGGGGGTGGGGGGGTTCATAGCTGGCCATTGTTACACTTGCAATTCCTCAAAAAAATCCTATAACTTTAACAGAAAAACATGTCACTTTCACTATAATATGTATAAGAACAGGAGAAAGGACTGGTTTAGTCGTTCAGGTCAGGTTTAGTAACTGTCACAGATTGGGTCAGATTAGATCCTCTGATTGCTGTCACTGTGTCTCTGATGGATGTCTACATGATGGTGCTGGAACCGAAACTCTGATAACAGGATTGGAATCTCAATCATCTTTGCAAGGCTGAGTTCAGCAGGACACGTCCCACTGTCTCATGCCATCAAGCGGCGATGAGCCCTGGATAAAACATACAGCCCAGCTTGTCTTCTGAGGATTATAGGGCTCATGTCACAGGCAAACAGAGGGTAGGATCCGAATGTGGAGGTTTATTCTATAATCCAGTTCACAAATCAGAAACAAGCAATGGCCCAATGCTGGAAAGAGGATATTGAAGGTAGTCCAAGATCATAATTAGACATTCACAAATAGAAGCTCAAGTAAAAAGGACTTTTTTTTTTTTTTTTTTTTTTTTTTTTTTTACCGAAAAGACCATTGAGTGACCACAAAAAAAAAAAAAAAAAAAAAAAATCAGGAACTTTACACTGGCATGTCTAACATGCAACTTCATTTTTCAATCACATATGGCAATAGAGAGTCCAGGGTTCTGTAATGCACCTTTATATAGAGTACTGTTGAGATTTGTTTGCATTTTTGCACCTTCAGTTCCATCATCCTGAAGCCAATTGGATTTTTAATGGGTTAAATGCCTGAAATACTTTATTCAAACTGTCCAACTTGTTAACTTTAAATACAGCTTTTTTTGTTATGACGACTGAATTTAGGCTTCTAAATAATAACAGTTGTGTTCATTTGTGAAGACTATCATAAAGAGCAAAAGGTGTAAAAATCACAAAATTTTGTTGGTCACAAAGCACATTTTTCTGTACTAATCCAAAAGCCAATGGGGAAATCCAATTGGCTTTTGTAGAGGAAACCATGGTGATGTTAACTTATAGGGTGGCTCTCAAAAAAATTTAATCCCTGCAGCACTCTTAGTAATTATCTTTAATATCAAACATAAATTATAAAATGGTTATTAGAAGTTGGCCATTAAGAATTATTAGAAACTTGATCATCATAAAACCTGATTTAAATGAGGAGGGTGGCACATTTAAACATTTACAGTGCATCCAAATGACAATTAATCTACTTGTAATGGAACCCAAACCTCAGACTGTAGCTATAAACTAAATTCAGTCCATTTTACTGAAAAGAAAGTGATGTTCCGAATGAGAAGTTGAGTGAAACTTGCAGACAACTTTTTTTTTTCTCAAACAAAGTACTTTGTTTGACCGTACATTACTTTATGTTGCTTCATAAAAGTCTTTTGCAAAAGATTGTGTTCATGAATTGGTTGACAATGCATTTTCACATATTTTCTGCTGAATACAGCATATGGCGCATGCAAGGCAAAAGCAGTAAATTCCAAAATGGATATTGAATATGCTAGAATGTTTTCCCAATAGCAAAGATGGAAGAAAGCAGGTTGCATACATCTGAGTGGTCATATGCCATACGAGCAACTGTCACTGAGAATAATGCAAATGCTAATAAATAGTAAATAGTGTACACCCAACCAAATACAAGACTTAAATGCCCCGATTTACAATACTGTAGTTCTTTTTCATTCTTCACTTGGGGGTAAAAAGAAGTTGGAAATACCTTCTCAGTGGTATACTGTTAGCAAACATCTCGACGCCACCCACGCTACTGAGAGCATCATTTAGATGTATGTGTAAGTATGTGCTGTGCGCTTTCCTCTTAATAACAAAATAAACTCACAAAGAAAAACACAGTGCTGAGAAAACAGCAGTTAAGAAAGCATCTGATCATAGTGATGTGGATATGTTTGCACCATCATTATACACTGCTTAAAGAATTAATGGAACACTTTGAAAACACATTAGATCTCAATGGGGAAAAATATCATGCTGGATATCTATACTGATATGGACTGGGTAATGTGTTAGGAATGAAAGGATGCCACATCTTTTGATGGAAATGAAAATGATCAACCTACAGAGGACTGAATTCAAAGACACCCCGGAAATCAAAGTGAAAAAAATATGCAGCAGGCTAGTCAATTTTGCTGAAATTTCATTGCAGCAATCAAAATAGTGTATGGCCCCCACGTGCTTGTATGCATGCCTGACAACATTTGGGCATGCTCCTAATGAGACGACGGATCGTGTCCTGGGGTATTTCCTCCCAGATCTGGACCAGGGCATCACTGAGCTCCTGGACAGTCTGAGGTGCAACCTGGTGGTGTTGGATGGACCGAAACATAATGTCCCAGAGGTGTTCTATTGGATTTAGGTCAGGCGAGCATGGGGGCCATGGTCAATGGTATCAATCCTTCATCCTCCAGGAGTTGCCTGCATACTGCATACGACACATAAGGCCGGACATTATCGTGCACCAGGAAGAACCCAGGACCCACTGCACCAGCGTAGGGTCTGACAATGGGTCCAAGGAGTTCATCTCGATACCTAATGGCAGTCAGGGTGCCATTGTCTAACCTGTAGAGATCTGTACGTCCCTCCATGGATATGCCTCCCCAGACCATCACTGACCCACCACCAAACTGGTCATGCTGTACGATGCTACAGGCAGCATAACATTCTCCATGGCTTCTCCAGACCCTTTTACATCTGTCACATGCTCAAGGTGAACCTGGTCTCATCTGTGAAAAGCACAGGGCGACAGTGGCGGACATGCCAATTCTGGTGTTCAATGGCAAATGCCAGTCGAGCTCCACACTGCCGGGCAGTGAGCACAGGGCCCACTAGAGGATGCCGGGCCCTCAGATCACCCTCATGAAATCTGTTTCTGATTGTTTGGTCAGAGACATTCACAACAGTGGCCTGCTGGAGGTCATTTTGTAGGCCTCTGGCAGTGCTCACCCTGTTCCTCCTTGCACAGAGGAGCAGATACCGGTCCTGCTGATGGGTTAAGGACCTTCTACGGCCCTGTCCAGCTCTCCTAGAGTAACTGCCTGTCTCCTGGAATCTCCTCCATGCTCTTGAGACTGTGCTGGGAGACACAGCAAACCTTCTGGCAATGGCACGTATTGATTTGCCATCCTGGAGGAGTTGGACTGCCTGTGCAACCTCTGTAGGGTCCAGGTATTGCTTCATGCTACCAGTAGTGACACAGACCCTAGCCAAATGCAAAACTAGTGAAATACAATCAGAAAAGGTGAGTAGGGGAAAAAAATGTCAGTGGGCTCCACCTGTAAAACCATTCCTGTTTTGGGGGTTGTCTCATTGTTGCCCATCTAGTGCAACTGTTGTTAATTTCATTTACACCAAAGCAGCTGAAATTGATTAACAACCCCCTCTGCTACTTAATTGACCAGATCAATATCCCAGGAGTTTAACTGACTTGATGCTGTTCTCTGATTAAAAAGTGTTCCTTTATTTATTTTTTATTTTTTTGTATATAGCACTTTATACAATATATTGCTTTAAAGCAAGCAGCTTCATAGTATTAAACATGAAAAAAAAAAAAAAAAAAAAAAAAAAAAAAACAGTATCAGTGTCGCTTTCAATTACAACTTCAATTTCAACTCTAAAGCAGCATGTTTTTATTCATGGCTGACCTCAATGGACTGAACAGAAGAAATGAACCATGAATTAGTGATGTTTGCTGAGGATTATCAAGGAGTCTGATGAGTGAGTTGACGATACAATGCTGAGGCACATACTGGAAATATGCTTATTATGACTACTGTTATAAATAACATTTTATTAGCTGCAAAAACTGAGAGATGTAAATCAATTGTACAATGGTTTCTTGTAATTGCAGATTATATTTTAAGTGGTTAAGCAAAATCAATGAGTTTATAAAATTGGTTTATTCTTTCTATATACTTTAGACATGTAGAACATATGCATTTGTGCATCAGATGTGTGCTGTTGCAAATCTTATCTAAGATATAGGCTACTCAATATCGGTCTGTCATATCTGACATAAAGGATCCAGGAATGAAACTGTGGCCACAAACTCGTTTAACTTAAGTGAATGAAAGGCAATAATCAGCAATATGCTTTCACACAAATAACTTTTTTATTTGAATGTTTCAGTATGCGTCGACACAAATGACTTTATTTGAATGTTTCATTGATATAACATGACAATGAGTTGTTAGAAAAGAAATGCATTGTGACATCGTTGCATGATATTAGGAACCTATGAATCAGCTTTTTGAACCAGTTCATAAACTGTCCAAAAAGAACCCGTTCGCGGAAATGAATCGGACTTTGCATCACTACCATGAATGAACCAGAAGATTTCCATGTCAAAGAAGGCAGAGCCTCAGAGCCACGCCTACCTATTACCTAATTGCCACAGACCAATGGTACTGTAGTTTGAAGGTGTTTACCAGCCGGAGCAAACTTTTCCACAAATTTTGCTTTAGCAAGCTGTTTCGAGCTCCCAAATCAAACTCCACCAATTCATTCTTCAATTTCATTTGAAATATATTGGGACCTTAACCCCTTAGAACCTGAAGCTAAAATAGGTCGTTTTTTTTTGAAGTTTAAATCATGTAAATGTATTCTAGCAGACCCCAAAAAGATAAAATTATACTTGTAAATAAGCATAATATTGACACTTTAATATCTTTTAAATATACGCTCTTTATTTTTTATTCTGATATAAGGGCTGCTATGGATAAGAGGTTGAATGCTTACGTGGCCAAAATGAAGACAGCTTTTTGTGGATCTATAGCTGGTGTCTGCTTTGAGGAATAAGCTGAGTCAAGCACATCATGAAGACGGCATTTCAATCAGAGCAAAAATCAATTCCCGTCAGTTTGAATCTGGCTGTGCAGAGAAGTCCCTTCATGCTAGCCTCAGAGGACAGCCGAGGTGTGTGTGACCAGAGACACAAAAGACAGCACCATTAACCTGCGTTGTCCCACAAGCTTTCAATCAACCTCCTCCTGTCCTTCCACACGTGGATTCATGTGTGAGGGTAATGACTGATTGCAAAGCGGGTGCAGCACTGATTTACAATGCCATTGTGTAGGGTGACCATAGAGGGGTTGCTGTCACATTATACACCCATTTTGGAGTCTTAATGTTAATTTCTGGCTTTCATCAGGCCTTTGTATCCACTGATGCATTGCTGAGTGCAGGTAAGAGTAACTTTTATGAAGTTATTAATGAAAATGGACATAAAAATGGTTATATCACATTGTCCCCGTGGACGAATGAAACTGTAATAATCATACATACATTCATACACACACACACACACACACACACACACAAACACACACACTTACACATACATACAGTACATGTGAACAAGATAGACACCCTATTGAATATAACAAACATAAAAATAAATAAATAAAATCATCTGGTCCTTGGCAGGTCTTAAACTTTGGAAAATAAAACCTCAGATGAAGAACAACACATGACATATAACACCGTGTCATTATTTAACAAAAATAAAACCAAAATGGAAAAGCCATGGGTGACAAACTAAGAACACCCTGCTTATAGATTCAATCTTAACAGGAATAACTTGTAGTAATCATTTTCTGTATGACTTTATCAGTCTCTCACATCATTGTGGAGGAATTTCGGCCCATTCTTCTTTACAATGTTGCTCTAGTTTATTCAGGTTTGTGGTCATTTGTCTATGCCAGGGGTGCCCAACCCTGTTCCTGGAGATCTACCTTCCTGCAGAGTTCAGCTCCAGTCCTGCTCAAAACGCCTGTCTGTAATTATCAAGTGCTCCCTAATATCTTAATTAGCTGATCAGGGTTGGAGCTAACCTTTGCAGGTAGGTAGATCTCCAGGAACGAGGTTGGGCACCCCTAATCTATACACAACTCTCGCCACAGCTTTTCAGTCGAGATGAGGTCTGGACTTGACTGAACCGTTGCAACACCTTTATTCTTTTCTTTTTCAGCCGTTCTGTTGTAGATTTGCTGGTGATCTTCAAATCATTGCCCAGATGCATGACCCAATTTTGGCTAGACTTTAGCTGTCAGACGGATGGCCTCACATTTGACTCTAGAATACTTTGGTATACAGAGGAGTTCATGGTCGACTCAATGACTGTGAGATGCCCAGGGCCCGTGGCTACAAAACAAGCCCAAAATCATCACCCTTCCACCAGCATGCTTGACTTTTGGTATGATGTGTTTGTTCTGATATGCTGTGTTTAGTTTTCACCAAATGTGGCGCTGTGCATTATGGCCAAACATCTCCACTTTGGTCTTGTCTGTCCAAAGGACTTTGTTCCAGAAGTCTTGTGGTTTGTTCAGATGCAACTTTGCAAACTGAAGCCATGCTGCCATGTTCTTTTTAGAGAGAAGAAGCTTTCTCCTGGCAATCCTTCCAAAAATGCCACACTTGTATACCGTCTTTTTCTAATTGTACTGTCATGAACTTTAACATGTAACATGTTAATTGAGGCCTGTAGAGTCTGAGGTGTGGCTTTTCAATTTCTCTGAGCATTACACGGTCTGATCTTGGGGTGAATTTGCTGGGACGTCCACTCTTGGGAAGATTGGTGTCTGTTTTGAATGTCTTCCACTTATGAATAATCTTCCTCACTGTAGAATGATGGACTTCAAATTGTTTGAAATCTGTATGCCTAAGGGCTGCATTGGGATTGAGTCCCGCTGGGTCCCGCGGGACCCAACGCAAATCTCGCGGGAGCGGGCGGTTTAATTTTGCTGCGGGCGGGAATGGGCGGTTAGGGATTGCCTAGGCATGATGGAGAAGATGTCAATAGATGATGTAGAAAAGAACCTCAAAGAGTATTTCAATGGTGGAAGTTCAACAAAGAGCGCTTCCCAGCTATCAAAGTGGCACGTTTCATCTTTGTATCCCCGCTCCAGTGCGCCTTCAGAGCGGGCCTTTAGTGTCTGTGGGCGCATTTGGAGGGGAGACGCACGGGATTGGGACCGCTGATCAGCAACATTCTCTTCCTCCACACAATATTGCAAAGGTCTGTTAAATTCATTCGTTCGTTGTTTATTTTATGTTATTTATTAGTGTTGTTTTTTGAGCACAGCCCCTCGGCCATTTGTTAATTAGGTCAAAGCGTGATGATGCAGTGTTATTGAGAGGCTGCCTAAGTTTGAATGTTTTTATTCTTATTTATATTTTTCAAACAGAATACTGCGACATTTGGCTAATAATTGTAAAACTGCTGTTTTTCATGTGCCTGTTTATCATATTATGTATACTTTTTTTGCAAAGCAGATTTTTATGTCAAAGTTTTTAAAAACGAAATTATATTTGAATGTATTGTGTGTTTTGTCTTTTTTTTTTTTTTTTTTTTTTTTTTTTTTTTACTTAGGCCAGGGAAACGAAACAAACAACCCCATGAATCTCTTTAATAATATCAATACAAAACGTGTTTTTTTTTTCCTGCGGGACGGGAGAAGACACAAAATCTTCCTATTATTGTCGGGAATAAATTCTCAGAGTTTTGCGGGTGCGGGCGGGAGTGGACATACATATTGCGGGATGTAACACATGGACTTCGGGAGCGGGCGGTAATTGAAATTCGGCGGGCGCGGGCGGGAGCGGGATGGAAATCCCGCGCAGGGCCGTATAGCCCTTTCCAGATTGATGACAGAAACATTTGCTTCTCTAAGATCATTGCTGATGTCTTTCCTCCTTGGCATTGTGTTAACACACACCTGAAGGCTCCAGACCAGCAAACTGCCAAAACTTCTGCTTTTATAGAGGTGATCACTCTTGCTGATGATCAATTACTCAAAGGTATTTGATTAGCAGTGCCAGACCATTACTTGCCCTCTTAATTCCTATGGAAGCAGTAAGGGTGTCCTTAGTTTATCACCCATGACTTTTCAATTTTGGCCAAGTTTTTTTTTAAATAAATAATGGCACAGTGTGATATATCATGTGTTCTTATTTGAGGTTTTCTTTTCCAAATTTTAAGAGCTAAATTAAGATTTTTTTCTTTCAAATGTTTAATTTGCATTCATCTCATCACAGGGCCTAGGACAACATTTCCAGTTATCTTCTGTGATGACAGACCTGGACCTTGTAATATTTAATAACTTCCTATAATATGTATTTAGTCTTTTTTAAATAGACTTTATAGACTTTATTTGCATGAACACATTTTCTTCAGAGATCTGAGTCTATGGTGAATCCATTTGCAGGGGAAGTTCACATGAGTGCAAACATGAGGATTAATGTTGGAGCTAATGATGATGCATGTCTAATGTGATAACTGAAAAATGACTCTCAAATTCCTTTTCATTTCAATGTCACCCAAACCTTGTTTGATCACCTCACAATTCAGCTGCAGCCCTGGCTGTGTGTGTGCGTGGAAAAATCCAGTAAGTGCATACAGCTGTATTTCATTAGACCTGAAGACCGAACCATCCATCTTTCTTCATGTCTGATTCCCTATTCCACTCCAACATGGAAGTTTCACCCTTGATAGACTCAAACTAAACCAAAGTCCAGCTAAGCCTATGAAGACTGACAAAAGGCTATCACTTCTAACTCAGAGTGAACCTTCAAAATCTCATATCTCCATCAATGTCAATCTTTCACAGATCCCAAAAAAAGTAGAAAACCAAGAGAATCTCATAACATTAGTTCCTGAAGCCCTTCAGAGAAGGTATTTGTCAGTTGGCCATATCTCAACCCATCATTTGTCTTCCTCTTACCGGCCTTTTTTGGACCGAAGCATTGGTTTTTGTGTCAAAATGTGAAGATAAATGAGTGTAATTCTTTTGGATTTGAGTTCAATTTTGAATGGATTGCCATACTCAAGCCAGTAGTTTTCTGGTGTTGAAGAAATTATTTATGAACTATTTCAGACTTTGCCTCATTCATTCGTAACAACTGAAAAAGTCTGGAAACAGGCAAGGTGAGTAGTAGAAAATTGATATCCAGCACAACCTGTCTGAGGACCTATTTTCTTCATTCTGATGATCTTGCATTAGCTGAAATATAATGGAATATTTCATCCAAAAATAAAATTTGGTGTTTTTCTTCACTTTCATGCCATTCCAATGCTGGTCCTCAGACAGACTGTAGTTATTTTCCTGGTACAAGGTTGGGGTTAAAGAAGGGTTAAAGAAGCTAAAGCTTGTGTTCTAGTTTTACTGAGGAAGGCTGATATGAGTTCAGTTATAATTAAAGAGATTTATCAAGTGCAGTATACAGACTATACTTCAAGGGATACTGGATAGAAGTATTTTGTTGTACAATGTCTATCATTAAATGACTCTAAAAGAGGAAACAGGTTTTCAGTGGCAGCTGGGATCAGTTCAGGATGGGAGTTTTACAGAAACGCTGGTGTTGATTGGGATGTATGAGATATTCCTGGCAGAGCCTGCCCAGAATCTGTCTATGCCTCACCACATGCTTTACAAATATAAAAAACCTTGGACCTTCAAAAAAAACTTTCATCCTTTTTCCCTTGTCCATTTACCATTGATCACACCAGTTGAAAAATCTTACATATTTTCAAATTTGTGCTTATACAATTCTTGGAGATTCGGAGAGGTTAAAATCAACATTAGGATGTAGATCCATACCCTTCTCATGCAACGCTTACTTGAAACATTGACAGTATTTTGGAAAATTCACATTCAGCAGCTAGTATTGAAATGACTATGCAAATATATAATCTGGCTATAAATAGAGTTCCAGATTCATTTTGGTTTTGCACTGCATGCCATCTCAAACCTGTATGACCCTTTTTTCTATGGAACATAAAACAAGAATACAATGCAACACAATGGCAGTAGGTCAATTTAATGCTTAATAGCAGCCAAACAAGTTTAAGTGATATCTATGTGGCCAGCAGTGACTTTTTTAATGCCGGGTATGCTGGGTGGTGTGTCAAACAAGGGAACTTATAGTAATTTATAGTGTTAATATTAATTAGCAAGTATACAAATGGCTTAGGTATGCAGAGCATTCGCAGCTTATATGGACCGCACGCCCTGATAGATATATAGAAAATTTTGTGTACCATCCATCATTTCTCATTCCAGCCCAGTAGATGCTCAGTTTCAATTCCTTTGAGTTATGCTCCAAACAGTCTTGCTTGATTATTTCATTTCTGCTTAAATAAGTAGGGACATCTGTATGCAATTATTATTGAATGAGACCCACTGAGAGTAAAGAGAAAACAAAACACTCATTTACATCAAATGGCATCTTCTCTACCATGTCCAATGTTCCTCACAATCAAAATGATTTAAAATATAACCTCAGATAACCTGTCACGAGTGCACCCGTCCTCCCTCACTGCTGCACTCCTTCACTCTCTCTCACACTCAGAGTGCTAATGAGAGACACCTGCTGTTAATTAACTTGGTGTTTGGACTTTCATATACTGTAGGCGTTTCTCAAGCTGTGTCCCAATTCAGGGTCCGCGCACTTCGAAGTGCATGAAAGGGGTGGGGTTTTGGAGTGGAGGGTTGCCAGGTCTGTGCAACAAAACCATCCCAAATGTCGTGTAATCACAGCACAAGTGTATAAGTATCCCAATCCCAGACATGGCAACAATGAGCCGAGCGTCCTTACATGGCTATCGGCTGTGTGACAGACAGCTGACAGTTGACGTTTATGTGTGCATTTTAAAGTTTATGACTTTCATTGGGTTTTGACATGCTTCACTGCCCGCGACGACGGGACACTGGACCAAAATATGTATGGTTAAACTATGTAATGTTAGTTTTATATCATTCGCAATAGTTAACCTTGTTTTTTTATATTAAATTATGTTAAATTTATGTTAACTGTGAAAATATATATACATTCATATTTCTACATTTATTCTGTATTTAAGTCTGAATTTAAAGTACAGTACTTTAGGATTTTATTCAGCTGCACTCCATCTCAGAGACAAATACTGTATTTATGAAAACCAGATATTACAGTTTGATTTAGATATTGGTGAACACGGGGCATTGCTTACATTTATGTGAATTCACACAGAACTCCTGTCGTCACTGGCGCGCAATGAACTGTGGGATAGTGTAGACCGCGAAGTGTCTTGAAATCGGCGCTTCATTCCACTGCGAAACGGAGAGGGTGCACTTGAAGTCGCTCTCGAATTACGTCATCCCTCCTCGCACCGCGGTGAATCGCACTTCAAAGTCCGCTTTCCCCCCATTTTTCTCAAGAACAGAATACAGTGCATAAAATGTGTCGATATAAATATTATTTAAATGTCACTTTGTCAATGAAACAGCCTAATTTCTGTACAGCTTATTTTTGTGATGTAAGTTAAAAATGAAATGCATAAGTTATACATTATGTTTGTAAAGTAATTTATTTGTAAATGAGCCAGAGTAATTTCTAATTACTATAATTTCTGTTCGATCATTTTTTTTATGCATGTTCACGTCTGTAAATAAAAGAATTGTTCTGTTCATTGTTTATTTCTTTTATGCAGCTTATAATTTTGCATGAAACATTTTACATATACAACATATACAATAATTTTTTCATCATGTAAATTAAATATTTTTACATTAAAATAGGCTACATCGTTCTATACATTACATAAAGTACCTTTACAACTGTTTACAACAGAACTTAGGTTGAACATCATAAACAACGACTGAGATGGAGTGCAGTTGAATAAAATCCTAAAGTACTGTACTTTAAATTCAGACTTAAATACAGAGTAAATGTATAAATATGAATGTATATATTTTCACAGTTAACATAAATTTAACATAATTTAACATAAAAAGCAAACAAGGTTAACTAGTTGCGAATGATATAAAACTAACATTACATAGTTTAACCATACATATTTTGG
This sequence comes from Megalobrama amblycephala, assembly GCF_018812025.1. Classification (NCBI taxonomy): domain Eukaryota; kingdom Metazoa; phylum Chordata; class Actinopteri; order Cypriniformes; family Xenocyprididae; genus Megalobrama; species Megalobrama amblycephala. The sequence goes on from NC_063054.1 coordinate 6,822,308, forward strand.
TCCAGTGTCCCGTCGTCACGGGCAGTGAAGCATGTCAAAACCCAATGAAAGTCATAAACTTTAAAATGCACACATAAACGTCAACTGTCAGCTGTCTGTCACACAGCCGATAGCCATGTAACGACGCTCGGCTCATTGTTGCCAAGTCTGGGTTTGGGATACTTTTACACTTGTGCTGTGATTACACTACTTTTGGGATGGTTTTGTTGCGCAGACCTGGCAACCCTCCACTCCAAAACCCCACCCCTTTCATGCACTTCGAAGTGCGCGGACCCTGAATTGGGACACAGCTTCAATGTCACGGATACTTCCTTGGCAGGACTGGTCCTTCCAAGTCACTTCCTTCAGAGGCTAGGCGAGGCTCCTCTTTAGCATTCGGAGAACACGTAAATGGAACAGACTAGCAAGTGCACGTCATTGCGTCATTAGAAATGCCGGTGACGGCAACCAAGCTAACAATTGTTAAATGACGGTCCGGTTCAGTTAGCCATCAATAACGTAATTTGTATTAGTATAATTTATAATATCAATATATGGTATAATTTGTACTGGCATTTAAACGTTAAACTTTATTTATCTGACATATTTACTACAGTTATAACAAATGTTTGGTAACATAAATATACTTACATTTGAAAGCATATTGCCCGCTAATGTCCAACATTTTTTTATTTTTTTTTTGAACAAGATCGCAAAGCTGCGCGCATAGGATTGTGGGTAATTTTAGAGCGCAAAGTCTACACATATGCATCCTTTCCTGTATATGGGATATTTTTCGAACAAAGGACTCAGTCCTTGTTTGAAATTCTGAGGATCCTCGACATTGGAACAGTCCTTTGACGGATGTCGATGACGTAGCATCCTCGAAATTCTGGCTTCCGAGGATCCTTCCTTGACATTGAGAAACGCCTTGTAAGCACAGCACAGCCAGGCAGTCTTTGTATGGCCTTTGAGTATGTTATATGGACTCACCTTCTGTTTGCTGATTGTTCTGTCCTGTGTTGATGCTTACCAATTTTGTTCTAATGTGCTCTGGGACCCTTTGTTGGACAGTTATATGGATTGTTACCTGTGGATTTAAGTTATATGGATGGATGTGAAATGGAATTCAGTTTGGCAGCAAGTTAAGTTACTTTTTGATACTTCAGTTATCATGTTTGAGACTGTTTATGTTGGACCTTTTGAGAAGCTGCCTGTGTTGAAGAAAATCATGTGTTTAAGTTTATTTCCCTGAGGTTCTGTGTATCTGTTGTTGATGTATTCACCTGTTATCCAACATCCAGTCTACCAGATACTTACCTGTGATACTCACCTGGTGTTATTCCACATCCAGTCTGACAGAGTGTTACACTCTTGTTGTCAACCTGTTATCAACTGTATGCTCACCTTCAAATTAACCCGATCAGATTTAATATTAATAGACTGTCAAACCAGCTAGATATTCATTCATTCATTCATTCATTCATTCATTAGGACTGTTCTCAGTATGTAAAAAAGCTTGAAAATTAATCACTTTAGATGACACCTTATTAGTTTTTATTATTAGAAGCAAATAAAATCACTGTTTTAACAGGAGGAACACTCATCAGTTTAAAAACATTTTTCACTGGCAGCAATATCAAGGCTATATTACCTATAAAGTTTCCATCCATCATGGCTGGATTAATGCAAAATATTTTCCAACCTGGAGACGGGTAAAATCCGCTTACCGTGAAAATAAAAAGCGTGGCCATGAATTTAATGAGCTCATTTTTATGGGGTTGCACTATGTACAATATGTTTTTGAATTTTTGTGTTCTCACAGTTTGAATTCAGTTCTCTTCACAGCTTTGTAAGAGACAGCAAATTACACCTAAAATGAGATATTTGTGGCAGAGATTCACATGTGCTCAAGTCTTTGGTCATTTTAAAGTTTTATTTAAATAAAAAGTATTCATATGGCAAAGGCTGAAGAAAAACACACTGTCCAGATGCAGATGTTGGCCGACTGGAGGCACTAATTGGTCTCATCCACATGGTGTGCAGGGATATGTGTGAAATAATTAGATGCTGCTGTTTAAATGCTAGGGATGGACTGGAACTCAAATCCCACCTAAATTATATATAATTTATATTTTATTTATTTATTTATTTTAATGCCATTATATTTTAGTATGTCTAAAATGCCATTTTTATTTATAAAATCAACTGTATCATATTTGATACTCAGTTTTCTAAACTTTTTGTACACTGTACATTCTACATGCTTTCATAACGTTTATTTGTATATCTCTCAATCATTATTTTGCATTGCATTATATGATACAAAAGCAGAGTCGACGGGACGAAAGCCCAGGATAACACTACTGGGCAGCTACCGGAGCTGATACGCGGCCACTCTAGTCAATGCTCGTGTTTACACCAACCACTCCGCAATGCATTTTAGAAGTATCCCAGAAGTGGCTTGCCACGCCATGGTATAGGCGGCTCGCCTATTTTTGACAGACGGCACGTCCAAGACGCGCAGCTCAAATACAAAATGCTTCTGAAATGCTTCTGGTGTGTGTTGACACCGCGCAGAGGACGGAACAAAATCTTGCCAGAGCCATAACGCACCGCAGACGCGTGCAGTATAAATGAGGCTTGAGGGGGAGATGGGCTCTGCAGACCAGGGCGATGCCGGAGGGAAAGAGGAACCCGGTGGAGCCAAAGGGATAAGGACTGGAAGTGCAGCTGGAGGCCCAAGTCCGTGGTGGAACCAGGGTGACCATGGGCCCAGGTGGAGCCAGATAAATGAGAGAGCCCGGTAGAGCCCTATGGTTGATGGACCATGTTGGTGCGGAGAGAACGTGGACCCAAGGCGGCGCTATATGGGCTGATAGACCGAGGTGGAGCTATATGGGCTGATAGACCGAGGTGGAGTCATGGACCTGAAGGCCTGAGTTGAAACCAGAGGATCCAAATCACAGAGCCAAGCTGTGGATCGGGAAGCCTGAGATGGAGAGCTGAATGGAGCTCTAACTCTGGGACTGACATGGTGGCTGGCTCTGGGATAGACGCGCTTGTTGCCTCTGGCTCCATGGTGGGAATGGGACTTATTGTACAGTCTAAATCTGCGAGCAGAGATTTCTGTGTTAATTTTTTTACACATTTACATGTTCTCCCCATGTTAGCATAGCTTCACCTGTGGATGGATATTGTAGGCAGAATAATGTAGTATTAAATGAATCTCAGCGAGTGTACACTTCTACTTGCTCTGTTTTAATGCTTGCTGTTGTCATGACAATCCTTCTTTCTGTTCACTGTGCATGAGAATCCACAATAAAATTTGAGTATGTGATACGCTGTCACTCACAATTCTGATATTTGGTAATGTTAGTAATATCTACAATAATGCATGGGTTAATTTGAAAGAAAGATAGCTGGTGTTAGTAAAAAGGGGAAAAAAAGGCTAAATCCTCTTCCAAAGTGCCTTAAAACTAAAGATTGGGGAGTATGTATTTACATTTTTAAACTAATATTCAGTTTTCAACAGTTTTCCAAAAAAAAAAAAAAAAAACACTTTGGTAACCTCAAAAGTTAAATGACAAATTAGTCAAAATTCAGTCTAAAATTACTGGCAGAAACTCCTTTAAATCCAATTAAGGCATCCGAAACAACTACCGACCCCACACAGAGAGCAGCAGTTGCTTACGGCCCATTACACGGTTGCAGGATAGAGTCTGTAATGGAAGTGCAGTTTATAACAGCTTGTTCAGTCCATCTTCATGAGGCTGTAATCAAGGAGAGATTGAGCCAGACTGGCTCTGGGATTTTGACTCCTGGACAGATGGTTTCCTCCATTGCAAGAGCCTTTAAATTCTCTGTGCTTAAAAAATGGCATCTTTGCTTAAAGGGATAGTCATTACTTTTGTCATTATTTACTCACTTTCTTAAGTGTTGGGGGTTACACATTACAACTTGAGTTACATAATCAGATTACTTTTTTCAAGTAACTAGTAAAGTAACGCATTACTTTTTCAATTTACAGTCTAAGTTACATTTTCACATAAGGTAACGCAAGTTACTTTTCACATTTATTGACTGAATGCTCTCCTGTCACCCTATTTCTTTCAAAATGTGAAGTTCAGAGGCATGTGTGGGCTGTGTGAACATGATGGTTATTGTAGTTCTAGACTAAATTTAAACATGTATTTACTCATCTCACTTGCACAGTCAGTATTCCTCAAAATTAATAAAAACAGAAATGCAATCTCATTTTAATGGACGGACAATAAATACTGACTTCCCAGGTGAAAAAAAAAAGTACATTTATATAATGTACTTAAAGTGATCTATTTTCGTGCACTAATTTTGTACTTAATATACTAAAAGCTCTTCTTTAGTACTTCTTAAGATCATCTTAAGAACATCTAAGTGTACTCAACTGTGCTATTTTGAGACACCATGAAATATGAGCTAAAATGTGCTTTTAATATACTATCTCTATATTTAAAAAATACTATTTATAATAGTGTACTACAAGTGGTAACTAAATACATTTTTTAATGTTTGACAGAACAATTGACATAACAAATTCAAAACAAAGGAAGATCTAATGGTAATTAACTATAGTAAAATACATAAATTGTAGAATAGGTCAGAATAGGGCATTCAGCCCTCACTGTAACAATTCAAGCACAACAAATGTGCATGCAATGCCAAGGGATCAGTTCCTCAAAGTTATGTATTCATTTCTTTTAAAAAAAGCCAATTTAACGCTTGGCTTAGTCCATCTTTGCCATGTCTCTGAAGCCCCATTCACAGCAGCTGGAGGAAGGAGGAGTAAGAGTGAGATGAATATCTCCAGGTAAATAGGAACACTTTAGGGGTTGAGAGAGATCCGGCCAATCTTCAGTTTCCTTCCGCTGGTCATTTAAACATGCTTTTCTCGCTTTCATCTACAAAACAGGCAATTTAAAGCAGGATTGGAATTTAAAATGCATAGAAAGTGTGAGAGTGTTAAAGACTGTCTGGCTTTTTTTTTTTTTTTTTTTTTTAAAGACAATGCCAATGACTTTTGGGGAGAGCTCTCTTTGAGAAAGGAATCCATGTCTTTACTACTTTTCTGGACCTTGAATGACAGTAATTACGTTGCTTTCTATAGGGGATAAAAACTTCTTGGATTTAATCAAAAATATCTTAATTTGTGTTCCGAAGATGAACAAAGGTCTTATGGGTTTGGAACAATGTGAGGCTGAGTACTTAATGACAGAAATTGAATTTTTGGGTGAACTAACCCTTTAAACTGATGCTGGATAAAGTCCATCCACACACAGAATAGAATCAGAAGGGGGACAGATGTATTTCAGCAGGGGGACGGATATTGTGTATTTGCCGTCGAATTCCTCACACAGGATAGAATCGGCATCTTTTAAGTCATTGCATTAACATCTCTCCTGTCCTCTCATCATTCCTGTCAACATATTTCATATAATAAATGGCAAAAAATGCAATTTGAATGAAATTGAATGAAAAGATGAAGTTTAATTGGTTATGTGAATTGTGGACCAGTCACTGCATCAGTTCACAGCAGGCACATATTGTGCAGTAATTAGTGAACATTTTGTAGAGAAATTAATACAGGGGCATTTTGAGTTATTCACAGATTCTGAAAGTGTAGTCTCCAAGCTTTCTAACGATGTGTAACACATGGAAATCTGATAATATTTGGAGAAGTTTTGGCCATTTGAAGGTAGGCACTCAAAAAAGCTCAAAGGGCAGAAAATGACCTAAAGATTTTGCAGTTCTCACCTGCTGGGAGTGACAATAGGGCTCATTTACATCTCATTTAGATACACCATACCCCCTGTAAAGCTGCATGGTTGCATAGCAACGATACATGACGGGAAAATCAGACCGCATACTATTAATAATAAAAGGATAATGTGCATTGTAAAATGTCAAGAAGCTTTTTTGACATTAGAACTTTAACAATTCTGTAAAACAGTCCTGGTTTAGACCTCAGTTAGTGGTTAGACCTGGTTTGAGTCAAAGGATTAAAAAAAATCCTGTACATTAAACTCTTATTACTTTTGACTTATAACGCACATTTTATGGCTACTTTATACTTACGTAGGAATTTAATCGGATACATTTACTATTACATTAGTAAATCCTTGTTAAGTAGTAGTAACTGGCTAAAATTATTAGCGTCACATTCAATTCAAGAATAGTAAGGTTTACATGAGCTAAGTCATTCACACCAGTCAATTCAAGCAGTTGAAGCGTTATTCAAACTAACATTACCATCTAAAAGCCCATTATAGTAATGGGGGATTTTGGCAAGTGATACGATGCTAACGATTACAATTAAAACGACAGTCCTGAGCTAGCTAATAACAATAGACACATGAGATAACGTGTAGCCTATGTGTATCTTCGAATGAACACAAAACGACAAACTTTGATGTTTATGGAAACTCACCCCATAAGAAACAGAAAAGATCTTGTTGCCTCCAAAGTTTAAGTTTCTTACTTCTCCCCAGTGAATTGAGCCTTAACAAAAACACCACTAGTAATAAAAATCTCACTGGCTTCTATTCCTCCACACATCATCTGAATTAATTAGCAGCTTCTATATATCTGTTACAGGATGCTTGCACAGGAAACACACGACGAAGGAGATAAGCTACAAAATAAGTCTTTACTTGACAGATCCAACAGGTACAGGCAGAAACGCAACACAACTCACTAAAGATGAGACTGGACAAAGAACATAGGGAAAACAGGAACTTAAATACACAAGAGCAATTAACCAAAGTGACAAACAGCTGTGATAATCAAGTAGTGTCCATGGTGACTGATGATGGCAGGAAAACAGAACAAAAGGAGATCATGTGACACGACAACAAACAGAATGTGACCGAGTCCGTAACACTACGCCCCTTCCGAGTAGGCGCGTCCTCGCGCCTGTAACAAAAACAGAAACACCCAAAGAGAGAGGGAGGGAGGGAGGGAGGGGAGAGGGAGGGAGGGAGGGAGGGAGGGTGTTGGGAGACAAGGATGTGGCAGAAGGGCTGGAGAGAAGGGAAGGTGACGGGATGGCAACAGCTGGCAGATTGGATCGTGGCAAAGGATGGTGGTGGTTCAGGAGGAGGATGGCCAATCCATAAGGGGCAGAAGCATAAGAGTCCAGGGTGGTGCAGGAGGTGTAATCCTAAGGGGTGGCCTTGAACAGGGACGGGCAGATGGTACTCCAAGTGCGCAACCTAGGGCTGCGCTCCACAGCGGCGTCGCTGGATGGAGGAGCCATGGTGGAAGACAGCTGGATGACGCCATGGCGATGACAGGAGGCGATGTCGACGTGGAGCCCACCGCGTAGCCACAGAGCCGATGCTGCGACAGGACACTGATGACCTCGACGGAGCCACAGCGACGACCCTCCCGAGGTGGAAGCAGGGATCCGGAGGGCTGAAGGTTGAGCTGGGGCTACCGAGGGCAGAGGTGGAGCCTGAGGAAGGGCGGAGCTAGCCACAGTCAAAGGGGTGGAGGGCCGGAGGGCAGCGAACAGCCCATAAGTCCGTGGCGTAGGTAGAGCGGAGTCTGACCGAAGTGGAGCGGACGTACCGAGAGAGTCCAGCGAAGCCGAAAGTCCGATGGTCACTGCTGACACAGAGGGTGGAAGGAGCGCAGGTGTGGGAGTCAGGACGTCAGGTTGAAGTGGAGTGGAGCATGCAGAGGTTGGAGGCAGAGCCATGGGCTCCTGAAGCCCTGGAGGAGATGACTCCCAGCAGTCCAGCGGTGTAACCGCACCACTGAGGGGAGGTAGAGGTGGAACAGAGGAGCTGATGGGAGACAGCGAAGACAGGGTAGCAGAACTGGTTGGGGAATGAAGAGGGTCTTGAAGGGTAGAACAGATATCCACATGAAATAAAACAGGCTCAAAGTCATTCTGGAGTGGTGGTCGGAGAGGGAGGATGGGTGGGGACAGAGAACTGGGGACATGGTAAACAGATTCTGATAATAGATCAAAGGGCTTAGTATCTCCAAAATGACGTAGGTCCCATGCAGCATCCAAAAACTCACTCTCAGTGGCGGGAGGGTGGGTAGGGCTCACTTCCATGCCCTCGATGTCCACTAGAACTCCCTTGGTGGTGGATGTAGCAGCCGGCTCACACACCTGGTCAGACTCGTGTTGCTCAGGCTCCATCGTGTTGTTCGGCTCGGTCGCTCCAACAGGCTCTAGCTCAAACGTCGCGGCAGAGTTCCCTTCACGTGGCCTGCAGTGGGCTCAAGCTGCCGATCCTCGCCATCTGGGTGGTCTTGGTTGTGCACTGGGTTGCGAGTGGGGCTGGCATCATCGTCAACAGGTCCGACGGTGAATGGCGATCCACAGGACGCCAGCACCCACTCCACAAATTCCTGGAAGCTCCCCCGAGGACCCTTCCCAGATAACTGTGCTCTTGTGGAGATGTTGAGTCTGGCTAGCAGGAACGAACACAGGATGTCATCCAAGAAGGTGGTGAGAGGAGCTAGGAACAGATAATCCGTTAAATGTTCCTCGAGGGAGTGAGTTCCCTGTTCAAGGCACATTAGTAAAACTGGTGAAGTGTCCATGGTGCCAACAGGGTGATAACAAAACAGAAAACAAAACACTGAACACAAAACTGAGAAAAAAAAAAAAAAAACTTCTATAAGCGAGACACTTACAATCACTTTTGTTAGGTCCGGTCTTCTGTTACAGGTTGCTTGAGCAGGAAACACACAACAAAGGAGATAAGCTACAAAATAAGTCTTTACTTGACAGATCAGACACAACACAACACAACACAAACACAACACAAACACAACACAAACACAACACAAACACAACACAACACAACACAACACAACACAACACAACACAACACAACACAACACAACACAACACAACACAACACAACACAACACAACACAACACAACACAACACAACACAACACAACACAACACAACACAACACACTAAAGACAAGACCAGACAAAGAACATAGGGAAAACAGGAACTTAAATACACAGAGCAATTAACCAAAGTGACAAACAGCTGTGATAATCAAGTAGTGTCCATGGTGACTGATGATGGCGGGAAAACAGAACAAAGGAGATCATGTGACATATGACAACAAACAGAAGCGTGACTGAGTCCGTAACAATATCATCAAGCAGAGACATCTGCAATAATAACTCGTTTCCGATAATGAGTGTCACTATTAATAAGTCAATGATCTTATTTAACACACATTCACACACACTTGAACATTTATTGACTCCAAGCCTGTCTTTGAGGTGCTTATGGTAATTTCTCATCTCAAAGCAGCTTGTGGAAGGCAATATGAAAATGTTGCCTGACACCTATCACATTCATTACTTTTCCAATAAAATGAGTTCTCTGATCTGAATCTTTTTAAGTGGCAATAGAGAACACTTAATTGCTGAAAATGTTAGCTGTGACTTTTGCTGTTTAGTTTCTCAGTGTAAATCAGAACAAATGCACAAGCATTAGTATGTGTATCCACCACTTGGAGACTTAGACCCTGAAGGAAGCTTTAAGGGTGAATTGACCTTAAAGGACACTTTCGCACATCTCAATTTCTACAATTAGGGATGCTGTCATGAAATACTGAACAGATTTTAAAGGTGAAGTATGTAAGATTTTTTGTTTTTTTAATACATTCTCTTAAACACTTTATTGTTCAAAGACTATTATTACTATGCCATTCATGGGTTTATCTCCACCGAAAGTGTAAACATTGAGCCTCCTAGGCACAACTGAAACATTGAGAGCAGTCCACTCAGACCCAATCACTTTCCAACTCAACCTAAAGCGTGAGTTTGGAGCATTGCTGCTGCAGCATGTGGAGCCAGAGGATATTTAGCCAGTGTGGGACCATGGCTTATCCGTTACATGGGTAAAACGTTCAGCTTTGATTATAGTGCTAGCCAAAAATCACAGCATTTAAACCTTCAAAGATTAAACGACTCATGAATACATCTCCAGACATGTTGACATGTCCGCCATCTTAGAATGGTGCAACATTCTAGTCACAGTAAAAATCTATATGTTTTCCAAGACACCAAAATTTACAGCCTCTGGTTGTAAAAACTGCTGAGAAATGGGATAACCTTTCACAGATGAGAATTAGTGTTGTTTTTGGCGGCTTGTTTTAATTTTAGTTTTAGTCTAGTCTTTGTGTCAGGCTGTCATTTCAGTTTTTATTAGTTTTAGTCACGTTCATACTCTTTTTAGTCTAGTCAAGTTTCAGTCGATTAAAAGTCTGAGCATTTTAGTTTTATTTTAGTCAGAATTATCCATGACTATTTTCGTCTAGTTTTATTCGACGAAAACTGATGGCCGTTTTAGTCAATGAAAACTGTATTTTAGTCTCTTTTTAGTAATGCAATTCTATTTAACCCAGTCAATATAGTACCTAGTAGTATAGACGAAACCAAAATTTTCTTTTAGCCAAACCCATTTCAAACAAAATTATCTTATTACATTATTGTTACCTTATAGATAATACCTTATAATGCCCTGAGATGTCTCTTAATATATATATATATATATATATATATATATTTTTTTTTTTTTTTTTTTTTTTTTTGACATGGAATAACTCAGGAAGGCAATAAGATCAGATAACTGTTCTTTTTTTGGTGATGCTCTCCTACAGCTGCATCTGGTTCAAATTTTGTGGTGATAGCATAAAGTATAGTTGAATAAAGTGTTATTCATTTTTTCGCAGCTAGATGGTGCCCATGGGCGGTAAACTCTGGTTTAGAGGCACTTCTCAGCACTCGTTAGGAGTTTTTCAAAATGGTTAGATGCATTAAAAAGCTGAGTTTCTAAGCTTTAAGATGATACCTATTTATGTGTTATTCTACATTGGAATGTATTCGTCGTCTGACTGTAAACACCGAACCGTAACAGTTTGGGATGAATACATGTACCGTTACACCCCTAATGAATACATCCATGTGTGTAACAGCATCATCATGCACCCATTCAGAATGACAAATATACCAATTTAAATTTTTTACTTTGACATGTCCAGTGTAGACAGCCGTACACAGTTGTGGCGTGTCATATTACACTCTAAAACATCTTGGGTTATTTTTCTACCCAAGTCCTGGGTTGAGACTTTTGTGTCATATTTTGGGTTATTTTTCCAGTGTTTGGGTAGTTTTTGTTTTACCCAGATCCTGGGTCAGACATAACAACCCAGGGGTTGAGTTATTTATCGCAGGCCTTTTGCAAGCTCCATCAAATTGGCAAAATACTCTTTGGCAAAATACAGGTTTGTGTATGTTTTACTTTATCTAAAAATTTGTTATTGTTCTGTATATCGTTTAATTTTATGCAAAGCAACATACAGGGGCATGATGGAGTCACCTAAACAAGTGTCGCATCAGTCTTTTCGCGTGACGAAAATGCCTGATGCCTTGCATAAAATTTTATGACTTTATTTAAAAAGATACAGAATATAAATACTTAGAATGTTAAAATATGTTCTCAGAATTGTACACTGATTATTTATGGACAGGTTATGGAGCCAGTCACAGCATTTTTCAGCTACGAGTGAAACGCACGAGATCCAGTGCCGTTACAGTGGAAACAGGGCAACAGAGTCTGGTCAATTACACTTGATTTACTTCTAAATGTTTGATTTTTACTGTGTAGGCAATATGATTTTTAAATGTAGGCAATATGTCCACAAGGGAAACAGAGACAAACCGGAGGCTTAAGGGGGATGGAGGACATCCCTCGTGACTAGATCTTTTAACAGGGCCGTATCCTTCCCAGTCCACCCAATACTCAAGACGACTCCTGTGGTGAAAGGGTCCATGATGTCTCTGACTATGTAGACAGGCCTGTCATCCAGGATGAGCGGCAGGGAGGTTTGTCAACCGGACCAGGCTCAGTGGAGTAAGAAGAGACAGGAGGTTGGTAAGGTTTTAAAAGGGATACGTGAAAGCTGGGGTGAATACGATACTGTGAGGGAGCTGGAGTTGGTTAGTAACTGGGTTATGCTTCAGATTAGTGAAGTGAGTAATGCAATGGGGACTTAGCTTTTTGCAAGGGAGGCACAGCCAGATGTCTCTTATGGACAGCCACACTTTCTGCTCAGGCTGGTAGTTGGGTGCAGTGGATCTCCAGGCATCAGCGTGACTCTTCTGGCGTTGCAGAGCCTGTTGCAGGTGTTGGTGAGCTTAGTGCCAGACCCTCTAGCTCTCTATTAACCAATGGTCAATCAGATGGTTCGCTGAACCAAGGGAACAGAGGTGGTTGATAGCCGAGCACACACACTGGAAGGGGATTTTTGTGGAAGGCGATTTTTGTGGAAGGCTGCCGGAGGGAGTTCTTTGCATACTCTTCCCAGGGCAAGAATCAAATCCATCAGTTCTGGTGGTGATGGCAGGAGGTTTGGAGGAAGTGGCCGATCGCTGGTACCTTCCGTTCTCTCTGCCCGTTGCTCTGTGAATGGTACCCAGACGAGAGGCTGGTGGTCACAGTATTAGAAAGGATTCCACATGTAATACATATTTCAATTGCAAAGATGTCAGCCAATCACAGCAGTGGGTGTTTAGACTGAAGTCTCACAGCAGACACGCCCCTTCAAACAGAGCTTTCAAATCGAAGGGCTAAGGGTAGAAAATAGCCATTTATTTCTAAATTATGACAATTATTTGATGTAAAAATCATATTAACATAAGTGCAGCTCAGGAAACATTATAAAATAATAATAATAAAAAAAAAGGAAGTTATTGTATTTCGTTTCTTCAAGCAATGTTCTTGCGACCAAATTACCCGTGGATGTTTTAAAGTCAGCTTGAAATGAAAATTTTAGTTAATTTTATAAATGTATGCTTTATCTTGTGAACAATTAATTTACTGTATGTATATGATTACTTATTATTATTTATTATTACTTTTACATTTTAATGTCTATTTAAAATGTCATAAGTGACAATGTTAAAACAAAATGGAAAAAAAAAAATCTCTCTGGTGATGTGTGTCGAAATTATCCAATAATTTACTCTGCTTAAACTCTGCCCCTTTCTTATATACGACTGCAAGCTCACATTCATTTTTGAGTGCAATGTTGTCATCTCAAAATTCAATCAACAACCATTGGATCGGTCCAAGTCATCGCCCTACCCTCAGGTTTTTTTTTTTTTGTTTGTTTTTTTGTTTTTTTTTTCTGTGACACCAGACTTGCAAACTGAGATGTAATAAACCTGTGAATACTACTTGTGTAATGCCACTAGTGGTGATGGTCTCATTAATAATGTGTCTCTGCACAATGCAAACTATCAGACTGTACAAAAGAAATACATGAAAGTGCAATGCAAATGATGCAACACACAACAGAGAGTGCACGCAGCCAGACTCTACCGAAAAATTTCTCTCTCTCTCTCTCTCTCTCTCTCTTTTTTTTTCTTCTTTTTTTCATTATATTACAGATAAACTGCCTGGAGTACACACTACCTAAAAATAATAGGAAAAGGTTGTTAATATCAAAAAAACATTGTTTTAAATGCAAAAACACTTCCTTGTTTGCTAGACAGCAGGAACAGAGTCAGGTCTTCAGAGACAACAGACAAAGACATCCTTGGAGCAGAGAGAAAAGAACATGCTGAACACAGTCAAGGAAAAAACATGAATAATTATTCAAGCCTAGTCAATCTGAATTACTAAAAAAACATCTGAACTTCAGTATTCTCTGCCATCTTTTTGTGAACAAAGAAAAAATGGGCATTAACATGAGCCAAAAGATAAATTGCTGTAGAAACACTGGACATTATGCCAAATATTGTATAAACCATGGGAAACATAAGTCTCCAGGCAACTGCAGTGTTAACTTGGCACTGTGACATCTTTTCCCAAGCCTCGACCACTGACTGTGGACCAAGTAATGTATTCACACTTGCAGGGGTTATGCCTTATCATCTTAATCTAGGATTAGTCTTTCCTGCCCATATTTTTGATTTTGAATTGGTCCCAAATCAGTTGGTTTATCTCAACCATCATTAGCGAGCCTTGCCTAATCCCACTCCACCCCATGGAGGAAGAGGAAAAGCCATTTCTTCACCAGTCTTTTCCCTAGTATGTGAATAATTCTCTTTCCCTTTATTTCTCTTTTCCACATTCAGCAGAGCTGCACCAAGAAATCTCTTCTCTAATGATAATATGTACACAGGGAACATTTCATATATGTTTGGCCATATATTTAACACTTTTTGTTGTTGTTGTTGTTGTTGTTGTTGTGAAATACCTGACACAAGCTGTCCATTGTTTATGCAACTTATCTTTTGACCCCTATAGTAAAAAAAAAAAGTGCTTTTACAGTAATAAACAATATACTTTAAAAGAATATACTGTACTTACATGCTACCTGAATTGAATGATTTCGGACACCTTAATTCCATGTTAATTGCATTAAATTGAAGATGTATTATAGTATATATAAATTTATATTAAAAGCAAATAGCTAAACTTTACAATGCTTTTGATCCACTTAAAGGGTTAGTTCACCCAAAAATGAAAATTATCCTATAATTTACCTACACTCAAGCCATTCTAGGTGTATATGTCTTTGTTCTTTCAGCCAAGCACAATCTGGAGTTATGTTAAAAACATATCCTGGCTCTTCCAAGCTTTATAATGGGAGTGAATGGTACCTTTTTTTTTTTTTTTTTTTTTTTTTTTTTTTTGAAGCCCCAAAAAAAGTGCATCTGTCCATTATAAAAATAATCCATACAACTCCAGGTGTTTAATTGAGGTATTTTAAACCACATGTGAATGTAGCTTGAATGGATTTTTAAAAAATTGCATTTCATGTGATTTTTGGCCGCCCAGACTTGCTAAATCTGGATTTCAATCGGATATGCACAAAAATCAGATTTGGACTGACAGTCTGAACGTAGCCTAAGGGGCTGTTTACACGACACCGTTTTCAACTAAAAATGGAAACTTCTTATGCATTTTGGACGTATTTCAGTTGGAACCACATCAGAGTTTGCTTGGAAGTTGACCGAGACAGGGGTTAGCAGGGACGAGGGAGCCTGGCAGAGCCCAAGGGATAAAGGACCACGGAGGACCAACAGGCTGACAGGCTGAGGTGTAGTCATGGGCCTGAGAAATGGACAAAACTTGTGTAGAGTGCAGAGTCGAGGAGCTGAACGACACCAGTAAAAACAACAGATTCAGGGGACTTGACGAAGGGGACCGAATGGGATGCAGGAGCTAGGAGATTGGACGGTGGAAGGACTCCGGATGGAAACCGGATCATCTAAGCAACCGGAGAAGTAGAGAGTTTGAAGGGGGGAACCAAGGGTGGAATCTTCATCCACAGACCCCAAATCAATAAGCCAGTGGTCTGGGCAGCAGGAACGCACTTCAGGATGGCCCTGGTGGCAAGCTTTGGCTCCGGGACTGACATGGCGGCTGGCTCTGGCTCTGGATGGACGCTGTGGCTGCCTCTGGCTCGGCAGTTGGAGCTGGCTCTAGCTCTGGCTCCGTGGCAGGCTCAGGCTCTCACATGTTTCATGGCAGGTGAGGGGCTAATGGGCTCTTCCTTCCTCTGCTTCACAGGTTGTGAATGGGGACCCACAGTTCTGGAGCACCCACTCCACCTATTACACAAATGTCCCTCGATGACCTTTCAAGGGGATTGAGTCCCGTATAAACAGAAAACACAGTGAGAGCCATCAGAGTAGTGGGTTAGGCACACCAATATCTAAAAAATCTCTTGCATGGTCTTCAAGGGAATGGTCATCTTGCTCAAAAAGGAGGAGGCAAAGTCCATTGCTTTAATCCTTTTGTTGGCTGATTCTTCTGTTAGCCTTGTAGTTGCAAGCATGCACAATAAAGGAGAATTCAATTAAACAGTCTCCATTAACAATCCAAAATATTACAGATCACAGAAATACAAACCACAAAATATATAAACGAGAACCAACAAAACATGACTGCAAACTCAGTTCCATTAAAACACAGGGCAAACAATGAAACTAAAGACTGGTGAACGTAATAGCTAACTGTGGAATCTGAAACTAAACAGAGCGGGGAAACAGGATCTAAAGAGAACTGAGCAGAATATAAAATTAAAAGAGAACAAAACCAAACATAACCATTACATACAAATAATCTCTAATTAGAGAGATTTTCACCTTGAGTAATGAAAGAGAGTGAATAAGCCTTAACTTGTACATTGGATTGAGCTGCTTTAACTGTGTGGTGGCAGCTGAACTCATGGGCCAGTAGGATTTAAAAAAGATTTCTTGAAACATTTGAAAAAAGCAGAAATAGTTGCCTTTTGCATTTGTCTCAGTTGGAAACAAACCAATACATGCAGAAGACCTATCATGTTCCCTAAAATTTCAATCTTCTGTTAATAATAATAATATATATATATATATATATATATATATATATATATATATATATATATATATATAATTGAGCAATAAATCTCAAAAAACTTTCACCAAGCACATACAAAGATAAAATGGCTTAAATTGCCTTAAATTGATTGCACTGCTGAATAAAGAAATTTAATTTAATGATGGTTCTTCAACTGGTTTCTAATGCAGTAAATTTATAGCAGCAGTGACTCAGTTGCAGCATGCCAGAAAACACAAAGCTACACCTTTTTGTTCCCTCTGTTTAAGACAATTGAAACTTAAAAAATAAAATAAAATAAATAAATAAATTATAATAAAATAAAAACTTATTTGGTTTGGGATTTTGTGTGCTGTTTGGTTGATTATTTTCAATTAATTTAATGTTGAATGTTGCAGAGATGAATTTAACAGTCTTAGTCTTTTTTTCTCTCTCTCTTGGACTCGCTCACTGCTCTTTAATGGAGGATTAATCTACAGCACTTTATTTGGTGAGTGATTTTTTCCCCCTCTGGAAAGCCTTTAATAATTAGTAGTCTCACTAAACATTTCTCAAAAAGTGCTGAAGTGATTGAACACGTTCACTCCTGCCCCATTCATTTAGCAGAGAAAGTGATTTTTCATTGGCTAATGGGAAACATTTATTGACTGGCTGACCTAGTTTTAAGTTCCCTCAAAGTTCCAAACTATTTAAGATAATGTGGCTTCTATTTGATTTGAAAAAAAATTGTGAAGTATTTAACTCTATAAACCTTCTTTAGTGTCTTTGAATATTATGTTTAGTGTAACGTTTGTACCTTGAATCATTGGTAATTCAGAAAAATTGCTGCATCACCTCCCACCACAACCATGGTGCTTTGAAGTCTGTGAACATCAAACACATTAAGTCAGTATGACAGACGTTGTGTCCTTGTGTCCCAGAGATCGAACATCATTTGTGCTGTTACACAGGTTAATTTATCACTGATGAGGACTTCATTCATCACCCATACCTGGGACAAAAAAGAACCTTGGTGATGAGAACTACATTTTATTTTCATGCTTCTTTTTGGAGACTAAATAAGTTGTTTTCATTATTCTATTTTTTAATTTATAAAACTTACAGGGGTGATTCACTGAGAAATCTGATTCATATTACAGTTTGTTTCCTTTTGAGCTGAGAAGAAAATGTTCAAATAGAGCAGACGCATTCCCCTCAGAGCAGATGTATGATTCACTTGCTGTATGATTCAAATGCCATTTGAAAACACTCCTGCTATGCCAAATATATAAGAAATGCTCAAATGAAACACAGATAAAATTTATCAGCAAGACACTTATTTGAACCAAAGATAAATATACTGCCTTTTGTCTTATTTTAGTATATAGAGGATATGTGCCATCGGGTGTTGGGAAGGGAGTATTTATTCGCATTCTACACTGTATCAAAGAAGTAATCTGGCTTTATGCCACACTTACATCAAAGTCTTAGTGCATGGGCCTGATTCATTCTCATAGCACTGAACACTGGCATCGATCTATATTTTATCTATGCGTTCAGCACAGTCTATGAAATTGAGAATATAAATTGTGTAATTATAAAGTAAAGCCCTATTTTAACATGATTAATTTTATATATGGAGATGGGATAATTTAATAATTAACAAACCCTCTCTGTGATTTTAATCCCATCTGAATTGAGCATGTCAGATTATTTTATACACTGCATGTGCCAGCAAAGATTCTGTAATATGTCCTGAAGTATAAAGTATATTTCTCAAAATATGTGAATGTTGACCAATGAGAAGACACACTCCTTTCCTAACTCATCATAATGTTAATTACATACAGTTAATTTACATAAACATCACATTCAGATCTTGGTTAAATGTTACATATCAAATAACACATGTTATTATAACTATCAGAGAGACATTATCAGAGAGTCATTACATACTTGCATATATGTAATCAATAGGGATGTCCAGATCCGATGACGTGATCGGAAATCGGGCCCGACCACATGGTTTCAGACTCGATCGGAATCGGACATTACCTTCCGATCAGGACTCGGATATATATGTATTAGGGGTGCAACGGTTCTCGGTAAAAAAAAATCCACTTACGGTTCGGTACGCACGATGACGATCGCATCTATTGGTTAATATGGTTTGTTTAAAATAGCAACGTGGAAAACAGACAGACAGAGTTCAAATAATGTATGTTTCAGTCGATGGATGCGCAAAACGTTACAACAACGATAATCAGAAAGCGTGGACAAAACAGTCACTCTTTGTAAACTGTTCACTGCGAGTGCCGTCTGCTGTAATGTCCAGTCATTTACGCCGTCATCACCCGGGTGTTGATAGCGCGCGAGCGCAGGTGAGACCTGAACAGCACACGTTGTTATCTGTGTTTAAACTAAACTCATTTAAGCCTTGCTGATTTAAACCTTCAAGAACAAGTCGCGAAAGAGAACTCGCACGCGCTGTGAGAAGATTTGTGTGCGCTCATCCGAAGCGCGCACACGCTTATTTCGGTCAGCGCGCAAATACTGAGTTCACTTTCAAGTCTTGCGCTTCAGCGGACAAATTCATACAAAAAATTGTCAACATGCCCGTCTTAGCGAGTATCCTAGCAAACATATGTCTTAAGTGAACGTATATTAGTCGAGAAAGACAGCGCATGTGTAACAGTATATGTACTGGATGTGCATGTCTTAAAGGGGGAAAAAAAAACTATTCCTGCTGCCTGATTTTAATGTTAAATCAAACAACAAATAACAAAGAAATCACTCACTGCTCTTGACTGAATAGTTTTTGTAACTTCAGTAATGATTAATCTTTATTTATTTTACAGTAAAGATAATATGCAGTGATATTTTATATTTGATTACTTTATCCATTTTCTGTACGTGAAAACTACTGTTAGATACCTGAAAAACCTGAAAAGCACTGTTCTGTTTTTTCGCTCTTCTTTATTCTTTTTTATGTATTATAGAAGTATCGGATCGGGACTCGGTATCGGTTGATACTCAAAATCAAATGACTCGGACTCAGACTCAAGGGTAAAAAAACGTGATCGGGACGTAATCAAACAACATGTGGTCTTAAATGTTTTGCAGCTCATCCTCAACCTAACCACAGGCTCTACTCTTCACCACAGTGGTAACCCTACAAAACTAACATAACAGAACTCCCCTGAATCCCAACATAACACAACATTAAACATTAACTTATATCTCCATATGTTAATCTTGTGCAAAAACACACAAAATAACACTTCATTTCAACAGTTATTTATATGGTCTGATGCAAAGCATGCTGGGAATTAGAAATCTGCTGCAGCTCAACTCAATCATATTAAGTTTAGCTTACTACAATGAAATTTTGAGTTCATGCAACTTTTTCCTATTAAGTACAATTAACTTTCATTATTATTTGAGTGAAACAAACTCATTTAATTTAATTTAATTAATTTCACTGTTCGGTTTTACAGTGTACATCAGTGTTATTCACCTATCATTTCCCTTGGATTTTAGGGATAAGTTATGGATAGTGCTAGGTTTATAGGGATATGGTTAGGATTAAATATTCAGAGAAAAATGTTGTTCCAGGATCAGCTAAATATGTTGACCAAGGAATGCGTCTTACTCTGCAAAGTCAGGACATACGTATCGTGTAGAGTTGCTCAATTCTGTTTCCCTGTACTTTTGTTATTTGTATTTTATAATGTTTGTGCTGTATTTTGAGCCTACTCGTCTCTGAGTTACCAATGTTACAGTGTGGTTGTTGCGATGTTGCCTAATGCAGTCTATGAATGATTGAACTTGATTTCCAATTAATTTAATGTTGTTTTTAATGCATGGCATTTATAACTTAACATAACCAGACTTGCAAAATGAATCGAAATCAACATAAGTCACATTTTTCATCATAAATAAAAATAGGCTACACTGTAAAACCGAACAGTGAAATTAATTAAATTAAATGAGTTTGTTTCACTCAAATAATAATGAAAGTTCATTGCACTTAATAGAAAAAAGTTGAATGAACTCAAAATTTCATTGTAGTAAGCTGAACTTAATATGATTGAGTTGAGCTGCAGCAGATTTCTAATTCCCAGCATGCTTTGCGTCAGACCATATAAATAACTGTTGAAATTAAGTGTTATTTTGTGTGTTTTTGCACAAGATTAACATATGGAGATGTAAGTTAATGTTTAATGTTGTGTTATGTTGGGATTCAGGGGGGTTCTGTTATGTTAGTTTTGTAGGGTTACCACTGTGGTGAAGAGTAGAGCCTGTGGTTAGGTTGAGGATGAGCTGCAAAATATTTAAGACCACATATGTTGTTTGATTACATATATGCAAGTATGTAATGACAGTCTCTCTGATAGTTATAATAACATGTGTTATTTGCTATGTAACATTTAACCAAGATCTGAATGTGATGTTTATGTAAATTAACTGTATGTAATTAACATTATGATGAGTTGGGAAAGGGATGCTGGTGACGGGATTGTTAGTGAGAGACACCTGTGCACCACACTGGCCTTGATCCATTTCCATGGCTCTCAGCCCCGCCCCACTTGTCACAAAAATTTTAAGTTCTACCAACTTTAAAAAAATAGTTAGTTTACTTAAATGTTTTGAGTTAATAAGTTTCCTCAAATGTTTTGAGTATTCTGAACTTATTGGGTTTTACAGTGTATATAATACACATTTCTCAGTTAACTATTCTGCCTACTGTATTTAGTCAAAACTGCAAAAAAAGGAATTATGATATATTCTAAGCTAAGTTATGACCTAGTGTTAACATATGTAAATATATCTGAAAAACTAAACCGTGTATCTGTGTATAAAAGGTGAAAACCATAGTTCATTCCGATTCTGAGTTTCTCAGTTACTGTTAAAAGTGATTATTAAACAGAAAGACTGTAGATGTGGTGGGCGAGTCTGAGCGACTCTGGAAGTTTTGAAATAATTCATAGTCTGGTACAAGAATTACGGTGTGATATGTGCCATCTGAAGCATGCACAGAATAAAATAGAGGCCTTATTCATGATCTGCTCATTTCCTGCAGATTCCAAGGAGGACAGCCATACATGAAACTAACCATACATTTTTTCTTTTTCTACGAGGGAACATTTTCTCACCTTTTCTCTTTCAGGCGAGCCAGTTGTGTGCAGCCTTGGATGGTTGCTATTACTATCCCATCTGAGCAGTTTTTTAAGGTAGGAGAGAAATCGGCACTTTTTATATTTTGTATTTTGAGTTGCTGATCCACTACGGTTTCTCAGAAGAATTAATTTAGAAACAGTCAGGCTGGTTATTTGTCCTATAAATGTGGCTCTGAAGGGACACTGACAGCAAGTGCTTGAGCTGACTTTCCTACTGCTAGTTGCCACTGAATTCTTAATAATTCACCTTCCAGATGACTCTCATAAATAAATAAGGCTGTGTGAAAACTGCAGACATAACATACAAATCAAGTAAAGACAATACTCTACAGTCACAATGATTTATAAGCAAAATAACATGAAGGACATTTAAAAAAAAATATCATACTGGAACAAATTGCCTTTTTATTTTTAATATCTGAAGGAGCGGGGTTTCAGTTTTCATTATCTTATAATATACAATATGAATAATGTTTGCAGGAAATATGTATACTTCTGTTTTGTAATCAATAGGCACCTGACTGTAGCTTGATAACAACATGAAAATTAATTGAATTTATGTAAATTTTCACTGTTTTTATTTATTTATCTATTTATTGGTTCAATAGAGTTAAACCTCACTGATAAAACAACTGTTTGAATCTCTCTCCTAAGCTACAAGGACAATGTGGGATCATCAGGTTGGAAACTCATGGAGTCTCATGGAAGGTCACTTCAAGTTGACAGGAATGGAAGGAAAGAAACCGACCTGTAATTTTCCACTAGTGTGGCTTAAGTATAGGTTTTTCAACTTGCTTGAATGTGGGGAGGAAAAGCATAGTGAGGAGTGATGTGTTGACTATGTCTGTCAGTGCAGGTAGGAGTGTAGAAGGGATAAGTTGTAGAAGATGGGAGGCAATAAGGTCAAGAGGGCAAGTGGTAGATTGGTTGAATTTGAGAAGCTTAAACATATCAGCCTCCATGTGAGAGGAGTAAAAAAAAAGGGCAGAGACTTGCATGGGTCAAAGATATAAATGTTTCAATCATGACAACTCTTGGACAACTCTAGTTTTAGCATGTAATTGATATCATGTTGCTAATGCAGAGGTTCTCAACTTGCGTCCTGGGGACCCACAGCTCTGCACATTTTGCTTGTCTTCCTGATTCAGATCATCAGCTTGTTAGAAAAGATCTACATGAACAGAACTGGGTAAGTCATAAAAAGGAGAATGCAAAAATGTGTGGGCCCTCAGGAATGGAATTGAGAACCACTGCATTAACGTCATCATTACATGTGAAAACTGACATGATTGAAACATATCATTGACCCATGTACGTTTCTGCTCTCTTTTTTCTCTCTTCACATGATATCTTTAAGTTTCTCCAATTCAGCCAACCTACCACTTGCCCTCTTGACCTTATTGCCTCCCTGGTTTTGGTGGACTAGCTGCATGCTGCTGCGGAGCTAGTATGGACTTGCTACTGCCAATACATTCACAGACACTCTGCTGTGAGCATGTCAGACATGCGGCTGCTGCATAGACACCATAAAATCCCATAGCAGATCTAGGCAGGTGGAGCTGGGGAGGTGGATGTTTCAGAGGAACTCTGGTAGCGAGCTGCACGACTAGACTGCAGAGCACACTGAACCAGACTATTTAAATGTCGAGCAAGTAATCGCATAAAAAAAGTCATGGTTTCAAAAATATTATAGTAAGCAGCAAAACTTTCAACATTTATAATAATAAGAAATGTTTTTGTATTTGCATGTTTACTTACGGTATTTTTGATTATTGATTATTTTTGATAATCGGTAACAGGTGTTGGTTATTAAAGGTGCCATCGAACGTGTTTTTACAAGATGTAATATAAGTCTAAGGTGTCCCCTGAATGTGTCTGTGAAGTTTCAGCTCAAAATACCCCATAGATTTTTTTTTATTAATTTTTTTAACTGCCTATTTTGGGGCATCATTAACTATGCACCGATTCACCGAGGCTGCGGCCCCTTTAAATCGCGAGCTCCCTGCCCCCTCTGAGCTGTCGACTATAATACAGTGCATTTACAAAGTTCACACAGCTAATATAACCCTCAAATGGATCTTTACAAGATGTTCATCATGCATGCTGCACGCATACATCGATTCCTGTGAGTATAGTATTTATTTGGATGTTTACATTTGATTCTGAATGAGTTTGATAGTGCCCCGTGGCTAAAGCTAACATTACACACTGTTGGAGAGATTTATAAAGAATGAAGATATGTTTATGAATTATACAGACTGCAAGTGTTTAATAATGAAAATAGCGACGGCTCTTGTCTCCGTGAATACAGTAAGAAACTATGGTAACTTTAACCGCATTTAACAGTACATTAGCAACATGCTAACGAAACATTTAGAATGAAAATTTACAAATATCACTAAAAATATCATGTAATCATGGATCATGTCAGTTATTATTGCTCCATCTGCCATTTTTTACTGTTGTCCTTGCTTGCTTACGTAGTCTGATGATTCTGCTGTGCACATCCAGACGTCCTGCCCTTGTCTAATACTTTGAACATGGGCTGGCATATGCAAATATTGGGGGCGTACACCCCGACTGGTACGTAACAGTCGGTGTTATGTTGAGATTCGCCTGTTCTTCGGAGGTCTTTTAAACAAATGAGATTTATATAAGAAGCAGAAAACACTGGTGTTTGAGACTCACTGTATGTCATTTCCATGTACTGAACTCTTGTTATTTAACTATGCCGAGGAAAATTCAATTTTTAATTCTAGAGCACCTTTAATACTCTGGTCACGGTGCTCTCAGTGATTGGTTGACGGTGGAGCCTAGATCCGTGACAGGTATATTATTGGAAGCATTACATTTGTCAGGGTGATACAACTGTCCTGATATCATAACGAAGAAAAAACTTTTGTCCACCAAATCAAAGCCATGTGGTACAACCAATATGCTAAAAAAACAAAAAACAAACAATCAGGAAATGCTCAGAGTGGAGAGTGAGAAAAAATTAAAACCTGGAGCCTTAGCAGGGAGGGTAAATTGCTGTTGCTCAATTCAACTTACAAATTCTGTTCCAGACTGACTTTAAGTCTGGGCATTGCTTGCCAGACACCATGTAGTTCTTTGACACAGGGCTTGTCTAAAGAGACCCCTGGGAGAGACTCTACTGTCTGCAGTCATACATTTACGTCCCCTGCACTGAAATAAATTCTGCTCACCTCAACCTGATGAAGCCAGCAGTATATTAATGAGCTTAGTGGAGAAGGACAGGCAAGTTCAAACTCAACTATATAGAGACTGGAGCTAGTTATCTCACTTTTTTCAATTTTCTCATGAGACAACTACACAAGTCTTTCCTACAATAATTTTGTCAAATCATACATTTTTTATGAGTGTTTAATCTATGAGTTCATCTTCAAAGTAAGCAGATATCATCATTTACTAAACCTACATGACTTTTTTTCTGTGTAACACAAAAGGAGACTTTTTTTTTTTTTTTTTTTTTTAATGAATGTTTTTGGACCCCAGTGTCCTTTAAAATATTATATTTTGTGTTCCAAAGATAAAACAAATCATACAGGTTTGGAACAACTTGAGGTTAACTAAATGAATTAAGAAAATCCATTTTTTGTCGAACAATCCCTTAACTGTATAACAAGAAATATTAAGACATAAAAAGGCACAAAAAGAGGCAGAGAGCTGTACTCTCTATGAATCATTGTGCTGATATTATGAATGTGTAATCTATCACCCACTGTTATCTGTAGGTAATCACACATAAATCTGCCAAAAAAAATTTGACATTTTATTTTGAGCTTGATCAAACAATAGGGCAGACCCTGTCAACAGGCTCTGGTATTTCAATGGCTTTTTTCTTGTATGTACTTCCACATACTACTATTATGAAATGTTGTTTTTTTACATTTCATATTTAAAATATCTTTAACAACAAACATGGGGTGGACTGAAGAAGGTTAAGAGACAATCCAAATTTGATGACAACAGCAACAATGTGTAAAGAAGCAAATAGAATCAAGTAAATATTTACTTCCATGTTGAAATTAAAAAGAAAAAGTTCAATGTTGTCACTGTTTGACCCCTTTGTATGTAGTCTTAGAGGTAAATCTCAAAAGAGACAAGCAATTTACAAACAAGCACTTACCTAATACGCTTGTAAGTGAGAAATTACATTTATTAACTTAATGTTCCTGTAGGGAATCAGACTCTGACCACACAATGACACAGAGCTCCAGTTCATAACAGTAAATCAATACTGTAATATTCTTTTGTTGATTCGCCAATCTACCGCTTTGTTGTAGAGTGGTGAATGTCGATACTATTTCTTTTGTCCTGAAGTAGAATGGATGTGGTACTTCCAGAGAAGATCTCACTGGCATAAAATGAATGCTATGAATGTAAAAATCACCTCCAGTTATGTCACAAATGTCTTGGTACTTTGATACTCTATATTCTAATATATTA
Source organism: Megalobrama amblycephala (assembly GCF_018812025.1). NCBI lineage: Eukaryota > Metazoa > Chordata > Actinopteri > Cypriniformes > Xenocyprididae > Megalobrama > Megalobrama amblycephala. Next base: position 6,848,336 of record NC_063054.1, read on the forward strand.
TTAAAAAGGGAAAAGGGAAAAGGGAAAAGTCAGGGAAACAGGATATACTGTCGACTCTTACACCTCGCCGACACTGAACAATGATCACACAAAACAGGAAGTACGTAAATATACACAGATTAAGGGTACGTTTACACGACAACGATATGCTTAAAACGGAGAAGTTTTTCCTTTGAGTTTTCCGTGTACAGACGACACCATTGTCAAAACGATCCACATTCATAGGAATCTGTGAAAATGACTAAAACCACTGCATTCTCCTGGCAGACCATTAGATGGCGATGAAACACTATAGACTGAACATGTAATGCGCATGTGCATGACATCATCGTTTTCACAGTTTCCTGTTTTTGTTGTTTACACAGAGACAAAATCTTGCACTTTGAAATCCGTTTTCAAAAGTTTGCGTTTTCAGGCCACCAAAACGCTGTTGTCGTGTAAATGAACGGTCAAAAGCATAAAAAGTTTTCCGTTTTTAGTTGAAAATGGTGTTGTGTAAATGGCCCCTAACAGAACAGCTGAACCGAATGAACGCTAATGCGCATCCATGGAAACTAACAAGAACTAAGCTAAATGGGTGCATTTCCCAAAAGCATCGTTAGCCAACTATGGTCGCAAGTTCCGTCGTTATCAGCATAATTCAACGAGTTGGTGTTTCCAAGCTGACATTCAGTACAATCTATACTTTTTATTTCAAATATATACAAATGTCATTTATGTCTTTGAGTTTGTCAAGAGACTGTTCTGTCAGGACCACTATCTTCAAATATGATTGATAATTGCATAGAGTTTGTAATGGCGGTATGATTCTGTTCTGGGCAAGAACTCCCTGCGCATCCATGCAGCCTAGCATGGATAAGAGCAGGGAGAGCAGCAATAATCCCCTTAGGGTAAACAGAACAGAACCAACAAATGCAGATATAATTGTCAATAATTTAACATGTACACATTTTTCAAGAATTAGTTTGATTCAGGGGAATCATAAGGCCTAATCCTAAATGACAAGAGGAGGAGCTGGGGATGGAGGAGGGTAATTAGCTCCTGAGAAACGCAATAGCTACTGATAACACTGAGGAGCTTATATATGGATGCTTTGATAGGCGTCATATTCCTATAGGTTGACGTGAGTCACCTGGGAGTCAGCTGATGCGAGCTTGACTGACGTGACCTGCCAGAACTGATGCTAACGCTGGATTTTTTGAAGAGTGCGTATGTGTGTACATGCTCTAGTACGTAAGAACCAGCCTATGAATGAATCTGGAAATAAAGAAAAATAACTGAGAAAAATGAGAATTAGTCCTCAGATGCCATGCCCATAATATATAGCAAAACATCTAGCATTAAAGGATAGTTCACCCAAAAATGAAAATTTGATGTTTATCTGCTTACCCCCAGCGCATCCAAGATGTAGGTGTCTTTGTTTCGGCAGTAATGTCTCGCACTCATTGAAGTATATGCGTGAGACATCACTGCCGTTGTCAGAGCGCGATCAGACCTCACGAATCGAGTGATGAATGCAGTTGGACATAGTGGTGTATTAGAGGTAAAAAATTATATAAATACTGTTCGGTTTCTCACACAAACCGATCATTTCGTGTCTTAAGACATCAATGTGTCGTCACGAGCCGCAGGGTTTAATTTGGATTTGTCTGTCGTGTTTTATTTACTCTTATAGTCCAAGTTCCCGCTGACTTGCATTATACCACTGACAGACGGCAGCGGTTGGAGTTAAAAATCATCATTTGTGTTCTACTGAAGAAACAAAGTCACCTACATCTTGGATGCGCTGGGGGTAAGCAGATAAACATTAAAATGTACATTTTTGGGTGAACTATCCCTATAATTTGTTTTCAAATGGATTTATTAAAAGAAGTTATTACTCCACCACCTGCGTGACATCATTAACCAACGTGGTCCAACAACAAATTTGCGAACAATATGGATTCGAGAAACAGTCGTGACTAGCTAATTGATTTCTTCAATGATGCATCGTACTATGGAAGTTAACCAGTGAGTTACGTCGTTGTTTGGGAAATGCACCCCAAAACATGACCTTAACACCTGCGTTGATTTATCACATCAGGTAATGGCAGAAACATGCCTGAAAAACTAATGCTGAATGCAATTTGCAAGGCAAAGGTGAAATTATGAAAGAATTACAATAAAAATATCAGTCTAACAATTTTTTTTCTCTATTAACGGGTAGAAGTCATTATTCATGCCTTTGCGGTTAAAGTATTAGGCTTCTGAGACATAGCTAATATAGTATATATATGATAACAAACTTGCATTAGTTCATGCTGACAACTTTTAAGGGACCTGACTCAGCTAAACATAAGAACACAAAGACACAGCCGAATGAGCTCTGTTTTACCTTTGGGCACAAGCCATCAAAGGAGAGAGATTATTTAATTATTCGTTATTTCATTACCTGCAAATATGCCTCCTGGCAATGCAAAAATGTGAAGAGTCAGTGAAAACCACATGATCAGCAATACAGGTGAAGAATGACAATGTAAAACAACATAAAGAGTCATTAGTTATTCTGGTCAAGATAGTGAGGATTCAAATTAAAATAGAAGAAAATAAAAGCGGGTAGGAGGAATGATAGGTGAGACTATTTGTATTTATATAGCCTGAAATGCATCAAGCATTAAGCACACAATTTGTGGCATATACTGTTGGTATATTCTATATTCTGCAGGACAGAAGGAGCACGGAGTCTCTTTTATGATAAAAGATGTATCTTACCATTTTGTGACATGTGAAATAAGATTTTATGACTTCCATGTCAAGCATCTCTGTAGCTTGAGAGGATTCTGCCGCACCAACCATTTCATGAGTTACTGCAGTTTCAAGCTGTCAGACAGCATGCTTTCTGAAGTCTGAAAAACAGACTTCCCCAAACCCTCCCCCCCATCCCTATCACATATCACAATCATTAGATTTAGTGCTTTTTTTATTTAATGTGTCATATTTAATGACTTGTATGAAAATGCATAATGATTAGTGACTCGAAATTATGTTCATTTGCTTTGTGAGTGGCTTATCTTAAGGGTTGGTATTAGGATGGTTTTAGGCTTCTTTCCAATATAAATAGAAGCCAAATGAAAGCTATGATGAACAGACTGATATTGAAGCCATTATTTACTGATAGTGAGGGGGAATTAATGGTGAAAAGATTTTCATGTTTGGGTGAACTGTTCCTATAAAACCTTAAAGTATTCTTATATTTCAAATGAAAATTAGCCCAAGCTTTACTCACCCTCAAGCCATCCTAGGTGTATATGACTTTCTTTTTTCTGATAAACACTGCAGACCTGGCAGCCATGTACATGATGCTCAAACAACAAGAAATGCTTTGAAAGTGCCACAGAGACACGTTGTTTATATCTTTATATAATTAAAATGAACCTAATTACTTACATTGACTCTGCATATTAAGATGGAGTAGGAGAAAAAAAACTTTAACAGCAACCAAAAAAATACACCATCTTTAACCTATCAGAACAAGTTCAAGAAAATTGCTGCCTGAAATCAAAAGATGTGAGGAGTATTAAGCAAAGAAGGAGACACATATATTATGAGGAGAACAGAACTGCTTTCATTCATTATTATGGCTATTTTACTTTCACCTCTCAGCTGTCAATCATTTGTCAAACACAATTCTCCCTCCCACTAGATGTCACTGTAACACCAGTAAATGGCTCATCATCAATGTGGTCCACTGCTGCTGATGATTGTACATTTAAATGTACATGAAAAAGAGCCTCATGATCATTAGCTGGATGATCGTTGTACACCTGAATGAAAGTGAAAGATATATTCTGTCAGAATGCTCTAAATGGGGACGGTTTGCTTTTAATGAGTGTGCACAAAAATGAACAGCCACGTATGGATGCTTTTATCTCATGAATATTCATGTCAGTGAAGGCCTGTGGGGACTGAAGTGTTCTTGGAAATGGAAACATCGGGTTGTTAAAGCATAACCCGCCTTTTCTCTGCGATTAAAGACATTCAACTGAGCTAAATAAAGAGCTGTTGAAGGAAAGAAAAGCTTAGAATCAATGCTAGAAGCTCTTCTTTATGCTGAGACTAATCTGGGAATTTAAAAAACACAGTCACAGTTGAGTGTAGACAACCAGTAAACCAGAAAGTGTGGTAATACCACAAAAAGAGAGCATACTACATCATCTGCAGGGTATTTCCAGGGTGACCTCACATTTGGCTTTAATATGTCAATGCATTTGGTATAATTTGGTAAAACTGTAATGTAGTCTCAACCCATTCCTGTTATTATCAAACATTCCTTCTTCCCTGGAACATCTTATCAGAGGAGCTAGTCGGATGTTCTTGATATACAGTTCCACAGCTTTGTTTATAAAATACATGTTCACATTTCTTTCTGATGTGTTATTCGTTTTGTGGCTTGGCTGTTTTTTCACAAGCATATTCTTAGTCTGTGAAAAAATAATATTGATATACAAGTTCAGTTTTGAAGCTTACATCTTAAAATGACCACGATGACCAATGCTTACATGGCAAAGTTAAGATGTAGTGAATATTAAAATTCTAAAGCTGTTACACACAAAAAGGTAGTGGATAATTCACACAAAAAATTTAATTATTTAAAGATTCAATAAAGTGGAAAAAGTGACGTGTGACTACTGAAAACACACACGCACACTGTGTACACACACCCGGAGCAGTGGGCATTTTTGCTGCGCCGCCCAGGGAGTGATTGGGGGTTATGTGCTTTGCCCAAGGGCACCTCAGTTGTGGGTAATGAGAGTGGAAGAGAGCGCTGTTCATTCACTCCCCCCACCTACATTTCCTGCAGTTACTGAGACTCAAACCCATGACCTTTTGGTTACAAGTCTGACTCTCTAACCATTAGGCCGCAAAAGGAATTTTGCAAAATGGCTCTGTATCATTTGCATTTTTTATCTATCCTTTGAATGTTGTATTTCAGTGTTATTGTTTTAAAGGGGTCATATAATGCCATTTTTACAAGATGTTGTCCCCAGAGTGTGTACAGTATGTGAAGTTTTAGCTCAAAATACCCCACAGGTAATTTTTTATAGCATGTTAAATTTGTCACTTTTTGAGGATGAGCAAAAAACGCTCAGTTTTTGTGTGTCCCTTTAAATGCAAATGAGCTGCGGCTCCCAAGAAGAGGGCGGAGTTTCAAGAGCTCGTGTTGGCAGTGCCGATTATGCAGACTTACTGAAAATATCAGAAACTGTTCTGCCTTTTATGTTCAAACCAGAGTCAGACAATGATGGAGAGATTCAAGAAGAAGTGACAACATGTACAATGCAACAGGACGTTTCTGAATGGTTAGTTAATGAATTTAAGTCAACTATCTTAAAGTCATTGATTAGCATATTCTGTTATGATAATCTAAAAATTGCTCATGTGGAAACTGTTTTAAGATACCTAGAGCCAGAGAATATATGCTGCATGAAGATAGAACAGGTATAGTTTAGTTTAATTACAGTTATAACTTATGTTGTCATCTTGCTTTTATGACATGCTATTGCATTTGTGTTGCATACTGAATTGCATGGCCTTACCCCTTTGTTGCGTGTACAATTTCAGGGTTAGTGATGTCAATAACCCAGGACAAAGCTCGTTGTAGTCCATACCAGCCATTTGCTGTAGTCCTTAAAAAAGTGATTTCTTTAAAAGAAAATATCTCCCTTTCCTTTGAACTTTGAGCGTTGTAACTTTGAACATGTTGTTTATGCTCTAACAGCAACATTACACACTAACTAAAGTTAAAAAATGGAAATCATAATCAACCACCCCTTTAAAAAGTGGCTAAGTGTACATTCTACATTTGTATAATGACAATAAAGCAATATTACTATTAATGAAGTTACTTTGTTTTTGCTCCGCCTACAAAATAGTTCCAAGCAGTAAGTCACATGACAATGACAACTTAGCAGATGTAGCATGTTCATTTTTTTTTTTTTTTTAATGGTCACAACGTTCTTATCCAATTGTATAATCTAATTGGATAGTATGCTGCAAGTATATTACTTTTTTTTTTTTTAAATAATCGTTTGAATGAACATTGCAGTGACTCACTCATAATGACTTGCCTCACTAATTGTTGGGGCCATTCAAACAGAAAACAATTTTCAAAATAATAATAATAATAACTTAACTTAATCTCTGTGTTTTTAGAATGCAGAGTCATGCGGGAGAAGCTGCAGAAGATGTGAGATGTGATCAAGGGCGATAGTCAACGAGAAAATAAGGAAAAGGCATGGAACAAGACAAGTTCTGTGTGAAGCGTGAACAGCATAGTGCTTGACATTTGTGATTGGTGAGAATATTCTGTTTGATAAACTCTGTATATGCCTTTAATCTAAAGTACAAGCTACATTTAGGCAGATTTATTTTGGGGTTTAAAGCAGGTTGCTTATTTTCCCTGGCAGGGATGTGTAGGCACACCTTGGCGAATAATTACAGCAACCGTTTCCATCCACTAGAGAAGCAAAAATAGATTTTCCTACCTTGGGAATTTATATTTTAAGAACTGCCAGTCACGAAGCCATTTGCAAACATTTAACTTCTCTCCAGTTCTATGGGCAAGCTATACACATGAGGTAGTTTTCTGATATATACATATTATTGCAAAAGCAAGTCTTCACAAACCGTTTTTATAATGCACATGAGTGCAAATATAGTACGCTGTGGTTTAAATAAATAAAACTAATTAAAAAAGTTATGCATAGTGAGGAGGTTTTTAAATAAAAGTCATGATGTTAACTGTGATTCATAACACTTCAGCGAGAAGGAAACTGATAATAGAAAACATTATTAAAGATTTCATGAGAACACATACAATTAATCTGCAAATATATGTGAAAGAGTGAAATGATATGTGATCAGTGTTCGGAGGTTGTAGGCATTCTAACGCTGTTGTGTCCTTGAATTTGTACAGTTCTGTGTTCTGGGTCTCATGGTTAGTCAGCAAAGATGACACAGACTGCAGTAATTTCCCCAAGCCTGTAGAAATCCAGTTGATTCATTCACCCCGCTGACCCTGGTCTATCATCTCAACAAAGAAGAGGAGTGTTAGGAATGAAAGTGCTCAGACTGCAGATTAAACTTAACCTTTTATGTTTCCCTTCTTAAAACCCTGGATCTGTGTCTAGGAGGCTTTTCTGCTGGAAAACGTAGTCATTCTGGACTTTCCCTTTCCCCCTGTGAACCACATTTTATAGCCTCAGGCAGAGATCTGTAACCTAAATGAGAAATGCATTTGAAAATATCCACTGTGACAATCACAGCCACATTTTAGTATTTTTTTTCCCTTATTGTTTTCAGACTGATAAAATAAAGAATGGAGATGGGAAATTACCAACAGGACATTATATAATATGTAGGTGTGAGGTTAACATAGGCTACTGTAGAGCATGCATATGTGCATGTGTATATGAGAACTGTGATTAATGCATTCACTCATTTGCTATCATTAGTAGTGTTTTAGATTTTGATAAGAATGATTATCCTTTAGCCTACTGCATTAAAGGTGCCCTAGAACCAGTTTTTACAAGATGTAATATAAGTCTAAGGTGTCCCCTGAATGTGTCTGTGAAGTTTCAGCTCAAAATACCCCATAGATTTTTTTTTTATAATTTTTTGTAACTGCCTATTTTGAGGCATCATTAACTATGCACCGATTCAGGCTGCAGCCCCTTTAAACCGCGCGCTCCCTGCCCCCCGAGCTCTCGACTATAAAACAGTGCATTTACAAAGTTCACACAGCTAATATAACCCTCAAATGGATCTTTACAAGATGTTCGTCATGCATACTGCATGCATGCGTCGGATCATGTGAGTATAGTATTTATTTGGATGTTTACATTTGATTTTGAATGAGTTTGATAGTGCTCTGTGGCTAACGGGCTAAAGCTAACATTACACACTGTTATAAAGAATGAAGATGTGTTTATGCATTATACAGACTGCAAGTGTTTAAAAATGAAAATAGCGACGGCTCTCTTGTCTCTGTGAATACAGTAAGAAACGATGGTAACTTCAACCACATTTAACAGTACATTAGCAACATGCTAACGAAACATTTAGAAAAACAATTCACAAATATCACTAAAAATATCATGATATCATGGATCATGTCAGTTATTATTGCTCCATCTGCCATTTTTCGCTATTGTCCTTGCTTGCTTACCTAGTCTGATGATTCAGCTGTGCACATCCAGACATTCTGCCCTTGTGTAATGCCTTGAACATGGGCTGGCATATGCAAATATTGGGGGCGTACATATTAATGATCCCGACTGTTACGTAACAGTCGGTGTTATGTTGAGATTCGCCTATTTTTCGGAGGTCTTTTAAACAAATGAAATTTAGACAGGAAGGAGGAAACAATGGTGTTTGAGACTCATTGTATGTCATTTCCATGTACTGAACTCTTGTTATTCAACTATGCCAAGGTAAATTCAATTTTTGATTCTAGGGCACCTTTAAAAGCACAAACACACATGTAGTTAACCCAACTATGCAGTAGGAGCAGACAGATGTCATCCTGCCCCTTTTATTTGTATTGTATGTTTCTGGAACTGAATGTGCACCTGAGGGAACACTATGTGCTCAGATCGGAAGATTGCTCACCCCATCTTTATTTGCAATTAGCTGTGCTTTTTTTTAAACGCTAGTTTCTGAGGTTTTGCCTTTTAATGTTGACAAGATGAGCACACAACCTTCTTGTCTGAGATCACTTAAACTAGAACTTCAAATAACAAACCACTCTTAAATATGTAGAAAATACTTTTACATGTAGGCCTACTAAGAATGTGTACATAAAGATATATTTATTAGTAACAACTTAAATAGAGTAAACAATCTCTTGACATGAAAAGGAAAATATTTTTCTGTGGTTCTTTGCAATAGCTAGTGTCTTTTTATAACTCATAGCCGTTCAAAATTGCTGCAGACTGAGTGCCGTATAATGACAGTCGTGCTGATATATAGCCATATTGCATTGCTACAAGTGTGATATTGCTTTTATAAACAGTTAGACGGAGCAAAAATTAAATAAGAAACAGCCACATGGTATCTTAAAAAAACACTCTTGTGTGCAGAACTATTTTCTTTCAAATCTTCAAATTGACAGTTCAACAGATTAGCCCCAGCCTTTATTACTAATTTGAAAATGTCACTTTAGAACTAGCAACAAAGGAATGGGCTGCTTCAGTAAAGTTATAAGTGTATAGTATTACTGAGTAGAGTATTATGCGAGATTTTAACATTATGTGTTGAACATGATAGAAGACAATCTTACAATCTGTTAAATTTAATTGTAGGAGAAAACTAGTTATTTTTCTTTTTTGCGTTATTTTCAACTTCCAGGTTTAAATTCGTCTTTCGTGTCATCATGTCAGTATCATTGATTTCCCATGAAAGGCACTTCAAACAGTGAGACTGCATACAAAAAGTAAAAGATGTAGTAATGGGTCAAAATGAGTGTTTGCTTTTGCTTTGTAAGAGTTTCTGCATCACATATGTTCTTTCAAAATCATGTGTATATTGTGTTACGTGTAATGGTAAATTGCAACGTGCACTTGTGGGAAGATTTGATTCTTTTGAAAACTGTCTGATTCGAAGCCATTGCTGTGTTGTCAGTCTCCTCTCTTCCCCCTCCACTCCGCAGCTTACCACACCCACTTTTGTAGCATTTTTATTTATTTTTTTGTAGTGACAGGATTCCTACGCAGTTTGGAAAAGTATGGAATTTGATTTGAGTAATTTCCAGGTCTGGAAAAGTATGGAAAAAAGAAATCAGTGTATGGAAAAATATTTGTGTTTCCAGACTTTTGGCTCTATTCAGTTTTCTAATTTATCATACCTGCAAATTAGTCACTTTTTGATGAAATTAGCCATTTTGAATTGTGTCAAGATTCTCACAAGAATCGAAAATGGCTACTTTCCCATAGACTGGAGTGAGTCGCAATCTTTCTTGGTGCTTTGTGATATATCCATTTACATATATTATATATATCTTCCAAGGGGTTTTTTCCCTCCTAGGACTTTTTTCCCAGTGTTAGCACGCTGGGTTTTTCTCCTAGGGGGTTTTTCCACCCCTGGGAGTCAGCCGACATTGGCTTAATGTAGCACCATCTTGTATATGTTACATATTACCACGCTTGTTTGTACAGCTTATTTTTAACCACTTCCCTTTTTTTCTGTGCTTCTAATATGTAAAGCTGCTTTGAAACAATTACCAATTGTAAAAGCGCTATATAAATAAATTTGACTTGACTTGACTTTGTGGCGTGACAGATCGCTGTAGCGCTCGTGAGTCAACCATCTCTTCCGCTTTACTAGTTACAGCACAGAATAAACATGAATGAACATCCGAAGGTATGTTGAAAGATACAGTACAACTTACTGAAATCTGTATCGTCACATGCAATCAATCAATCAGTGTTTCAACCGCAGAAAGGCATCAATAAAACAACTTGTAAAAACGTCACGTTTAGCCTACCTCAGAAAAGCTGTTCATTGTCCAAATACTCATTATTCAGCTACAAAAATGAACTTCGAGAGGAGGATTTTGCTAAATATATGCACTATAAGCTATAAGGGCCTAGACGTGAATACTTAATACAAAACTTTTTAAACAATCAAACACTAATTTAAAAATCACTAAAAGACTGTAGGACCCGGACTACAAACATGAAGCAGAGAAAACATAGAAAAGGACACAAAGCTTACCAGTGGCAGAAATCGTTTTGAAGGAGGTCTGGAAAAGTATGGAATTTTAAAATGGAAAATGTGTAGGAACCCTGTAGTGAGAACTGACTGCTGCTGAAACAGGGTGTTCCATAACCCTTTAAACAATAATAGTAATTATACAGGTATAAGAAGATTGTACAATACAAACAAATAATTCAGTCAAAAGTAGGCTACAAAATCAGCACTGTAGTACAGAAATAAAGTTAAATCAAATATAAAGCTATAAAATTAACTTTGACCTCAGTCAAAACAATTTGTAATTTGCTCATTTTTGTTGTAAAACAAAAAATCAACAAGTAAAGGATTCATAAGACCAAAGATTGCCCATAGATATACCCAAAATAAATTATATCTCATGTTTAACACCTACAGAGACATCAAAGCCATGCAGCGGATAATGTTCTCAGCGAGGTACATGGTTTCTGTCAGCTATCTTTATAAATAAGCTGCAGATTTGAGGTTTAACCAACTACATTATTGCCTCGAAAAACTCTTAAAACATCCCATGACACAATAACAGTAGTATTTATTAAATTATAGGGAGTTTTCGTCTATGACATTCCACTGAGAGAGATGAACGCTTTCTGCCCAATCTTCACATCAGGGCTTTCCAGGCTTTTCTTAGGGCAAGCTGCTCTCACTGAAGGCAGTGTACATCTCTGGGTGCCTGAATCAGGGAGCAGACATCCTGTTGAGGCAGGGGCTGCGGTCCAGGGAATGGAGACTCCAGCCTGAGGTGGTGGAGATGATCTGGAGGGAGTTTGGCCAGGCGGAAGTGGACTTATTTGCGACTCAAGAAACGACACACTTTCCACTTTGGTTCTCCCTCATGCATCCAGCTCCACTGGGGCTGGATTCCATGGTACAGGTGTGGCAGAGGCTGAGTTTATCCGTCTCTCCTTGAGAGAACCCTGTCAGGAGGGGCCTTCTGTTACAAGCAGGGGGCACAATCTTACACTCCCGTCTGGAACTATGGAAACTGTGAGTTTGGCCTCTGAGGGGGCCCAACTCTTAAACTCTGGTCTCTCAACCTAAAGAGAGACCATAGTATACTATATGAGACCATACTCAACTCTAGAGCTCCCTCCACAAGGAAACTATGCCTTGAAGTGGGGAGCTTTCACTTCATGGTGTGGAAATCACCAGTTGGATCCAATTATCTGCACGGTTGGTTCAGTGCTGGAGATCCTGCAGGATCGTTTTCCGTAGGGCTATCCTCCTCCACCCTGAAGGTCTACATAGCTGCTTACAACGCACCTTTGGGTGATGAGTCATTTGGGAGAAACCCATTGGTGTTGTGTTTCCTACATGATGCTTTATGGCTGAGGCCTGCAGGCCACAGGAGGGTTCCGACTTGGGATCTGGCCATTGTTCTGGAAGGTCTGTCGACGGCTCCCTTTGAGCCCATTGAAATTGTTGCAGAAATTGTTGGCTATTACATCTCTAAAGAGAATAGGAGACATTCAGGCTCTATTGGTTTCCCCTTTGTGTTTAGAGTTTGCACCTGGCATAGCCTTTCCTCCCTTTTGGATGTTGGACCAAAAGAAGTTAAATTTACTATGCCCAGTCAGGGCATTAGATGCCCACAGATCTGCCCTGTGGCGAAAGTCTGAGAAACTGTTTGTATGCTTCAGGTAACCTAGACGAGGGTCCCCAGCAACTAAGCAAAGGATGAGCAAGTGGATAGTAAAGGCTACTTATCTTGCATATGACGCAGTTGGACAGCCTTCACCAAGGCCCATTCAATGAGGAGTATGGCGGCTTTTAAAGCTTTGTCAGGGGCATCCCTACAAGAAGTGTGTGATGCGTCCTCTCTGCATTCGTTTGTGAGGTTATACAACCTAGATTTGGACTCCACACCTGGGGCCCCAGGTGCTCATATCCTAGTTGTGCTCGCCAGGATTCACACTAGACAGGCACTTGTCAGTATGGCAGTCAGTATCTGCATCACCCTGCCATACTTCCTGCATGCCAATCAGAAGCTGACATTGCTTGGTCCGGGTTTGCTTTATGGCTTCCTGCTCATGACATCATATGCTACGGGATGATGTCCCACCATGCCATTGGACTGATTTCACATGTGCTTCAAGATGGAATGACGCAGAAGTGTTCCCATAACATCTTAACTACCGATGCAGCATCTTGTTCCCTTTTTCATAGAACCATGGTTACAGCTATGACCTAAAACATTTTCATATTTAAGTGCTCTTAAACAAGAAGTTTGTGTGCTCATCTTGTCCACATTAAAGAATTTTTTTTGGTTACATGTTGACCAGGTGGGTTGAAAGTGTTAAAAAAACACAGACCTTCCTACTTTCCATTTTCTCTCCTTTCCATTCTCTTTTTTGTTGCGCTTTCTGCACATCACCTTTTGCCTAAATTTTCCATTCCACAGCCTGCTGTGGCATCGTTTTGAGAGAGAGCGGCAAAGATGAGAATCTCACTTATATACGGTCTTTGAACTCCAGCTGGAGGGTAGATTTGTATGTGGGTGAGTGTGTGTGTATGTGATGAAGTGCTAGACCTGCAAAGCCATGGTGTCAGGAGGGGACGAAGAGAAGGGAGATGTGCTAGAGGAGAGAGAGTGTGTGAGCAGAGCAGAGCAGGCAGAGAGGATCTGTAATTCTGAATACTAGTGCTGAATTGACAATCAGATCCAATTTCTCTCTCTCTCTCTCTCTCTCTCTCTCTCTCTCTCTCTCTCTCTCTCTCTGTGTCCTCCAGCATATAAGCAGGCACATACAGCCTCAATGTCTTGTGTGTGCATTACTACACACCGTGAACATGACCTTTTTGTAGTTATGTGTCTAAAATCAATTTACTATCCACATTTTGTAGGATAAACACTGAGAGAATGAACTTAGATGAAATCTTTGCAGATATATGAATGCAAATTAGGGCTTGCACAGCTACTAATTTTTACTAGTCAAGAAATCGAGTGGTCAGTGCATCATATCATGGTTTCCGCAAGCTCCCTGACCACATGTCTTTTAATTTCATCTTAAAATCCTTCAAATGCTGATGGGATATGGTGACAAATTTAATGTGCCATATGCAAATGCATGCATAACAATTACTTTTGGCAATAGAATGCTTTAGGGATTATGTATTTTTGTTGGCCAAAACCCAGAAACGAGCATTTTAGCACTTCTGATTCCACTGTCCTGGAGTCAATGGTTGTTGTTGTTGTTGTTGTTTTTAATGACTTTTTGGTTAAATGCCTGGAATATGGTATGTGGTGAACACAAGCTCAAAATATGTTTTATTCTGCAAAAAAAAACAAAAAAACATCAGTAATACTACTCACTAGTCCACTTTCTCAGCCTTGTTGGGTTTATAATTGCACTCTTGCAAACTATTATATATATACATTTAGAAAGAGACAGACAGATATGCCGGAAATTTAGTAATGGTAATATTGAAGTCATGTGACATTGGTGTAGTTTGTTTATAACCTACTTATAGATTATTTAAGGATGATTTATACTTCTGCATCGAGTGTACGCTGTAGCTACGGCGTAGGCTGTGTGTAGCACGCATAGCCTACGACGTAGCCTGACGTGCACCTCTTCAAAAATATAACAACGCATCAATTCTACGCGGACCGCAAGCACTGTGATTGGTCTACTAGAACCCTTCCCTCAGGTCAAAAAACTGGCGCGGAGCAATCGGAGAAGAGCAAGCGTTTACAACTTCAATAGGAATGAAAACAATTTTCTGTTTCAGGGGACACATGCAGTCAAACTGCAACACAAGTCATTAGCTATTTGCCGCTTTATTTGTAGTGGTCTGCATGCATGTCGACGCAGACAACAACGCAGAAGTGTAAATGAAAACAGACGCATAGCGTACAGCGCAAAGGCTCCAGCGTAGGTCCGACGCAGAAGTATAAAACAGCCTTTAGGCTTTATAAAAGTTGTTAATTTGTCAATATTTTCATGATGAACAAAACCTGTAAGAATTATAAACTATCATTCTTCACCAGGCTTATTTTTAATCCAAAAGCCAATAGAAAAATCCTTTTGGGTTTTTTTTTTTTTTTTTTTTTTTTTTTTTTGAGTGAACTCCAGCACTCTATTCTTTACGTATTTCTAGATTATAAGTGAAAATCCTTCTCATCATCATACTCAAAAAAAAAAAAAAAAAAAAAATGTCTAAGACATCTTATGACTTATTTTCCAGAAAATAACTTTTTCTATGCCAATTTGTCTATGGTTCTGAGTTCTGAGAACTTTCATTGTAAACTGGGATACTGACTAGGGATGTCAAAAACAGTAACCATGTAAGTCCTTCTACAGTATCTGTTCTAGCAATACTGTAGTTCACTATCTATGTGCTCATTTAAAAAATGCATGCATATTTGGGCATGTACTCTACAAAGCACACCTGCACCTCATGATGATGTGGCTGCGTTTATGGTCAAATGCACTTTTTGCCAAAATGTGTATATTGCCAAGAAAATGTAGAACATGTAAAAACATTTCTTACAATTTTATGAACATGAATGTTACCTCAAATCATTTTGTATAATGAGGAAAGTTGAGCTATTGATTTTTCCAGCCACTGGATTATGATAATGATTTTCATCTGCTATACAATGGCGGAAATCCCAATCAGAAAATAGTAGAGATTTGAGGGTGAGCTCCATGGGAAGAAATGCAAAAAATGTATTTAAATGCCAGTTCTGCTCTGAGCCTTTCTAAGTCTTGTAAACAATCACCATCATTATAAATTGTTTTGTGGATTTATTTATTTATGGAAATAATAACCAGATATTAGGCAAATAAGAACTAATGAATTGATACTCTTTAGTTTGTTTTCCTCGATTGTTTGTTCGTTTTCAAAATTTCAAACTTTTTTTTTTTTTTTTAATAATTAATCTAAATTAAAAAGCTTCACTGTGCTGCATATCTGCTGTGCCAGTAATTTGGAGCACAGCAGTAGCTGTTTGGCAAAATGACTCTCAAGTTTAAGATTAAATGGAAAGAGTCCTGAGCTCAGGATTAGTCTTAAGCTGTAAGTAATGAAGTTGGCAGGAAATGGGTGAGAGTTTTTTTTCCCCTTTTGAGTTCTCCTTTCCAACTGGAGACCGCTGCAGCATCTGGCCACATGCACCATCAGAGCATGAAAACGGAATAGCAACAAAAGTAGCTGCAGGCAGCTCTTCACTCACACACAGGATCTCTCATCATTGCAGTTTAACCCCACTTTTAACAAAGGGAGGTGGGGTAGGGCTGTCAGTCATTACACCTCTCCTTTCTGTCCAAATGTCTCGGAGTTTGTAAGAGCCGGAGCAGGGCCTTTGGCCTGGGTAATTGTTCACAAAGATGTGAACACACTCTCTCCAAGACGCTTACTCGAGAGGAAGCTCTAACCGCCGTCTGGTCTAATTTCCATCAAAATGGTGCTGAGACACAACAGCCTTCCAGGTCCAGATGTGAAGGAGCTGTTGTCAGCGATCAGTGCTCCTATCGTGCCACATGGAAAAACTAAAAAAAAATAAAATAAAATAAAATAAAATAAAATAAAATAAAAAATCTTTTATAAAAAGTTAATTTTATATTTGAAAGAGCATGCCAACTAACAAAAATATGTTCTAAGACAGTTTGGTTACACTTTATTTCAATGGTCCAGTCTAGACATTCTGCTAACTGTAAGTAACTTTGCAACTACATGTCAACTAACACTCATTGGAGTATTAGGAGACTGTAGTAGACTGTTAAGTTAGGTGTTTGGGTTGGGGTTAGTAGAATAAATTAAATGTTAAAAAACTTTAATATGTTAAAAACATTTTGTCTTGGTTATGCAAACATTAAGGAAGCATTGCATTTTATCATTTTGCAAACAACATTGGAACATTGATATTGAATTTTCTGTAAAAATTATAAAACAAGTAGTTACATTTAGAAAAAAAAAAAAAAAAAAAAACATTAAATGAACATCCAACTAAAACATTTCTGGGAAAAAAAGTTCCATGAACTTTAAAAAGTATAACTTTGAACAAACTTAAAATTCTATTAACATTACTAGAAGAATGTTTGTTCATAACTTTGAGAGAACCTTGCCAGCATGTTAGCCAAAGTTCTGAGAACGTTCCCTGTAAGCTGGGATCCTGACTAGGGATGTCAAAAACAGTAACCATGTAAGTCTTTCTATAGTATCAGTACTAGCAATACTGTTGTTCAGTATCTATGGGCTGTCCACTTTCAAAAATCCATGCATATTTGGGCATGTACTCTACAAAGCGCACCTGCACCTCATGATGATGTGTCTGCGTTTATGCTCAAATACACTTTTTAGTCAAAATGTGTGTATTGCCAAAAAATGTAGAACATGTAAAAACATTTCTTATTTTTTTTCCCCTTAAAGGAAGTATGCCACTTTTGCAATATGTAAAAAAGTCTGATGTCCCCAGAGTGTGTATGTGAAGTTTTAGCTCAAAATACCCCACAGATCATTTTTATAGCATGTTAAATTTGTCACTTTTTGAGGATGAGCAAAAACGCTCTGTTTTTGGGTGTGTCCCTTTAAATGCAAATGAGCTGCTGCTCCCAAGAGGGCGGAGTTTCAAGAGCTCATGTTAGCAGCTCCGTTCACCTCATGCAGACTCACTGAAAATATCAGAAACTGTTCAGCCTTTTATGTTCAAACCAGAGTCGGGCAATGATGGAGAGACTCAAGAAGAAGTGACAACATGTAGAATGCAACAGGACGTTTCTGAATGGTTAGTTGATTAATTTATGTAGCTGATATGGAGTTAACTATCTTAAAGTCATTAATAAGCATATTCTGTTATGATAATCTATAACAGTTGCTCATGTGGAAACTGTTATAAGGTACCTAGTGCCAGAGAATATATGCTGCATGAAGATAGAACAGGTATAGTTTAGTTTAATTAGTTATAATTTATGTTGTCATCTTGCTTTTATGACATGCTATTGCATTTGTGTTACTGTATTGTAACCTTTGTTGCATGTTCTCGGGGGCGGGGTTTATGTAAATTGTAGGGTTAGTGATGTCACTAACCTGGGAAAAAGCTTGTTGTAGTCCCTACCAGCTGTTTTTTGTAGTCCTTAAACAGAGAACTTTGAGCGTCATAACAATGCAGATGTTGTTTATGCTCTAACAGCAACATTACACACTAACTAAAGCTAAAAAAAGTGAAATCATAATCAACCACCCCTTTAAGTGAATGGAAAAAAAAACCCTCTAAATTTTAAAGAAAGAAAGAAAGAAAGAAAGAAAGAAAGAAAGAAAGAAAGAAAGAAAGGAAATCATTCAATGCTCTTGGTCTGATCGTTTTAAGAGTGAGCCCTCTATAGTTGAACATGAACCAAAAGTTATGGATTAATGGGGAAAAAAGGAAAAAAAAGAAGGGAAAAAAATACAGGCCTGATTCTCAGTCAAATTTAGACAGTATTGAATCAGTATTAATGTTAATGTACGTATCTAATAATTGCAAACATGCTAGATTGTAAACATTAGTGTGCTTTTTTTCATTACTTGCAAAAAAGTTTATTTAATTGAGAAAAGTGTGAATACTGTACATGTTTGACTTTATTGATTTTATTGTCGCAACTTAGGCTAACTTTGAATTAATGCTTATAATTTTGAATTAATTCTCAAAATATTACCAATTTAATCTAAAACCAACTACAACTTTATAGCTATACGAACTATATGACTTAATTCCTGTAAAAGGCCAAGATTATTCTCAAAACATTACGACTTTATTCACAATCTCAATCTTAATGTGAAACTAAAACATATAAAAAAAAGTGTATAGCATATTAGTTTTTGCTGTTGTATCAAAATGTTGTATTTAAAAAATACTTTTACTATTGGTATTGACTACTAAAATTTTGTTATCGTGACAACCCTACTGGACAAGAAAAAAAAAAAATGTAGAATAATATTTTAGCTTTCCTTTGATTCCTCTCATTCATTTTCTTTTTTGCTTTAACTCATATTTAATGTTGTTTTTTAACATATCAGGATGTCTAAGGAATTTGGGCTGTTTAGATTACAGACTCTAGCAACATCTGCTCTTGTTGCTTCTCTCATTTCTTATTAATTTGCTTCTGTTAGATAATTAATATATCAGTGTTATTTGTTCCATTGAAGTTGTAGCATTTTAAGTGGCAGGAAGTACGTCATTGGTGCTGAGAGATCATGAAATGTTCTTGAGTGCAACATGTTTATGATGTTTTTATAAACAGCATCACATTTACTTTGACTTTTAATCAGCTAGCTAATCAGATAGATAGATAGATAGATAGATAGATAGATAGATAGATAGATAGATAGATAGATAGATAGATAGATAGATGTAAAATAGGACTGTATTCTTTGCCATAATATGTTGCTGTGCTGTTTTTTTTTTTTTTTTTTTTTTTTTTAGGTACACTTGTTGCTTCTTGGATTTAGGGTTAGGATTAAATCAAACGCTTAGAGCGCCTTTCTGATATTCTCTTGATTTATTTAAATGTCACTCCAGGAAAGAAACTTTTGTATCATTTGAAAGTTGTGGCAACAACAGCATGAATCTCAATTTTGAAGTGTTTGTGAAAATCCTACGATTAATAATAATTTGCATATGTTTCAGCACTTTTAACAGGATATTTGAAAAATTGTTCTTCAGTTTTAAAAGCCTCAAATATTAAAAAATTGATGTGACAATCTTGCAAGGAAGCAATTAAGATAACTGTGGTATTCAAGAGTTAGTGGGCGATTTGCTTTATTTTATTTGTCTGCGCTCAGAAGAAAAGCCATAATTACAAATAATTACTCCCAAAACCAAAGGAATTGAGGCACAGAGGATTTTCTGAAAACTAAGTGATGCTCTCTGATTAAATATTCAATTATAAAATAATTGGGATGGCAGTGCTCTTGATCTTAGTAAGTTGTGAATTATTCATGGATGTAAATAAATGGCCTTTGAAATATTTACAAGTGAAATGCTCTTTGTGGCACTCTTTTGTGTGCCATATTAATTGAAACTAAAAATGCTTTGCTCCCAAAAAAGTATTATGCCTAGAATTAAAACCAATCTATATTGCATTGGCTAATGCATCATCATCCTGCATGCTAAACTTAGATCTAAATATGTTACAATTTATCAATCAAGTAAATGCACATGGGGTAACACTTTATTTCGATTGTCCACTTTAGACATTCTACTAACTATAAGTAGCATGTCAACTCTAATTAGAGTAGGGTGAATTGCCCTAATATGGGACATTTTTTGCATTTCAGATTTCTGTGACATATATAGACAAAACATATAATCCACACCCGATAACCGCATTAAAACCCCCAGGATGTGTCCTAATCAAATCAAAAGAGACAATGCAGATAACACATTCATAAAATAAATTACTGACATATTAGTGCTCTTAGTGCATGTCGTCTGAGGCAATCTGCAGCTTCCTAATGTGGGACAAAAGGCCAAGAGCACAGTGATTCATGTAGAATAGTAAAATCTTCTTAAGTTAGTTCTCTTGGTTATGGATGGGTGAAACCATGATAATTGAATATCATCAGACAAATAATATGATAGTTTTGATGCATTTATTATAAAGACAACTATTATCATAGGCCTATGTTATGTTATGTAGATAGAAAAGAGTTAAATGCAGTCAGAATTCCTGAATGTTCTTTAGTTCATTTTACTTTACAACAAACACATACAACCACAACAGGCATAACCATCCTCAACGATATGCCTATACTCTGTGGCTCCTTTCATCCTGTTCTGCCTCCACTGATTTAGTTTCTTTCTCTTATCTTTTCCCTGTTTCTGCCTCTCTTTCTGCGTCTGATGATCTCTCCCTGTCTTTCTCCCCTTTGCCATTGTGATCTGAAATACATTTCATGGAATTAATCATTAGATGCATAAAATAAAGTGGAATGGCTTTATTGGTTTTCTACCATGTTTTTGAACTCAGAGCATTTTTTATTTATTTTTTTCATTTTAAGACACCTACTCCCTTCACACACACACATGTGCGCACTGACACACAGACACACACACACAACCACAAAGAGCCTTCAAACCGCCATCCCCCAAGAATAAAAATTTCCCTTGATTTTAAACATCTGCAGTAACAGCATTCTAATATTGCATAACAACACTAAAACACTAAATAACCTTTTTTATTTTTGTCCCACAAACCATGCCCCACCACACCTTTTTTACTGACTGAAGTACTGTCCCACATTAGGCTAATCATACCACTTACCACTTATCGAAACTACATTTCCTAAAGTGGGACACTGGGAAATTTGATAAAAATATAAAATATATAGTTTATACATATTTTTTTTTGATTGACAAACATTTCATAAGCACATCAGGCCAAAAAGTAGCAGGATTATTTTGTTTAAAATTAATTTATATTCCTTGAGATCAAGTTTGTGAAAACCCTATGTCATTGACCTTTGGGTGGTCTTTACACATGGTGCTTCCTGTTGATGATTGCTCCACTCTCATATATGATTTTGATCACATGAAACCACAGCTTTGGCTAACCGTAGTTTCACTGGCATTCATGTGTTTATGGGGGACCTACAAACACTAGACCTTAGGTGTCCCACATTAGGCAGTGTCCCACTTTAGGGCAATTAACCTCAGTAGACTGTATTTTTAATATCTGCTAACACTTTATTTTGATGCTCCCACAAAATATATTCTACTAGATAGTCTATAAGTAAATTTGCAAGTACATGTTAACATATTCTACTAACCCGAACCCTGACACCTAACCCTAACCTAACAGTCTACTGTGTAATGTTATATTCAACAGAATGTCTGAAAAAGACCATCAAAATAAAGTGTAACGAATATATTTAGCTTAAATATGTTTTTCATATCTTTAAAACTGACATTCTAACACTAGATCCCTCGAAAAGAAATTTTCTATGTGAGGCTGAACATAAGAATGTCTTCCTTGCAGAACCTAATAATATTTTTCTATTTTTCCTAATCATTTGTTAACATGTATTCATTACTTCAACGGGCTCATTATTTCTGCCTTAAATTAATACATTGTTTAAATAAATAGATTGTTAGTTAACTGCATGATTTGTATATTTCTGAAATTACATAATTGGACACAGTCACCTCTGATAACAGATTGTGAAAAGCACTATGCAAATAAATGTGAATTTAATCATTTTCCAATCAGTGTATTTAGGTTTACATTGCAACAAAGCACAAACAAGGTTACTTTTTTGTTTAGTGCCAAGTAGCAAGAGTATATCTTTTTTTTTTTTTTTTTATGGTTCATTTATTGTGAAAATCTGTGTTTGCCTGTTGTACAGTAACAAATTTGTTCATACCCTTACTATCAGGGTTTCTTCCTAATATAAACTCCTTTTTCACCTTAAGTTTATCATTTATTGGATTTAAGTGCAGTTTTATTTAATCTGAATTCTATATCTGGCTCTGGCTCTGAATCCGATTTTATCAAAAGTTATTACTGGTATTCAGGGGCCCCTAGATCCTCCCTGAGATTGTATTCCCTGCCTGTAGAACTCTTTAGAGGAACATATTCCCCAGTGCACTGCTATAATGGAACTGCTGAACGACGCCACCACCTTTGAATCAACACAGAGGTCAGCTGTGAATTCACGATGTCCCTGAGCGAGATCTGAATTTCATTGTCTCAGTTAGCTAGGCCTGCAAATAATATTATATATTGCAAATTGGAAAACTTTTTTTAATTTTAAATGCATATTTAAGACATCACTTTGTATATGTAGTAAAAATTAGCAATTTTGGATTAACACTTTAAAGGTAACAAATTAGAAAAGAAGATCCTCATAAAAAAAGATCCTCACCATTATGTTATTTTCTATTTAGTGTTAGCTGTGGCAAGTAATTACATCTTATAGAGCTTGATGGAGTGGATGTTTTATAGGTAATTGATCATCTCCATGTCCTTCACACAATAACCTCTCTGTCATCTCACAATCACAATGAGGGCAACTGCAATCACAAGGATTGTTGAAGAAACTATTAACCCTCAATTTTGTATATTTGTAACGAAATATCTGATAACAACCAGATATTTCAATGCTAAAAAAATGTTTGATTATATTAAAAGGGCCTTAGGGTCTCTGAGACACCAAACAGAACATGAGGATTGAGTCATGGGGGCAGATCAAAATATCTAGTGATTGTCAGGGTTATGTTTAAAGGCCCCGATATACTTTAAGCGAAGTTCTTTTTCGTTCTTCGTTTATGGGTAAAACGAAGTTCGAAATACGTGAGCAGCGATATACTATAATCGAACATCTGACGTCGCCCACACTGCTGAGAGCAGCATTTAGATGAATATGTAAATATGTGCTGTACACTTTCTTCTCAGTAACAAAATAAACACAACAAAAATGAGAAAACAGCAAGCATTTTTATAGAGAGCATTTATAGAAAGCACAAAGCGTCTGATCATAACAACATTGGTGTGTTAGCACGAGCTCTGCAAATTAGCACTCCAGTCACGTCGCATTTATTTATATAGCCCTTTATTCAATAGATTGCTTGAAAGCAAGCAGCTTTACAGTATCAAA
Organism: Megalobrama amblycephala; assembly: GCF_018812025.1. Taxonomy (NCBI): domain Eukaryota; kingdom Metazoa; phylum Chordata; class Actinopteri; order Cypriniformes; family Xenocyprididae; genus Megalobrama; species Megalobrama amblycephala. Next base: position 6,871,682 of record NC_063054.1, read on the forward strand.
CATGAAAAGCAGTGTCAGTGCCTCATTCTTCAGCAGCGCAACTTCATTTTGTACTATAAAGCGGCTATCTAACGTGTTCGTGTTTTCACCCACAGAGATCTTACCTCAATGAACTCGAGTAAAGAAATGAGTTAGAGAGAAGAGTTCCACATGAAAGAAGGCGGCGCCTCAGCGCACACCTCCTATTACGTTATCTACCAATGGTTGTACGGAGGTGTTTTGCAGCTGGAGCGAACTTTTCCTGAAAGTTTGCTTTGGCAAGCTGTTTCAAACTCCCAAAACGAACACAAAAAGAACTTCGTTTTGGCCTGATTTTGTTCGAAATGACATCACATCAGTTTGTTCTTCGATTTTGTTTGAAGTATATTGGGGCCTTAAGTCTGTTTAGTTTCATTACGTTTTGTTTTCATTTTCCCTGTTTCCATTTTGCATGTGTTTCTGATCATTATTGGTTTCCATGGTTTCTGATTCCAGTTAATTACCTCACTCTGTGTATTTAAGCCCTAATTTCCTCTCAGTTCTGTGTTAAATATTGTTTATGTTAATGTGTATTTTTGTAGTCTTTCTCCACGTTGTTGGTTTTCTCCTTGAAAAAATGAGAAACGTTGTTTATTAAAAGAACTTTGACTCTATTCAGATTTGTGAGTGTTCCTAAAAGATACACTCTATGATGTGTTTCATTAACGCTAATGAGAACATTCTTTGTTCGACCGGTTGTGAAGCACGTGTGGCAAACACAGCAAGAATTTGTCTTAGAAAAGCTAGGCAGGATATCAGCCTTTTCTTCTCTAAAAAGAGAAACTTATGCCTTGCTCACGGCCTGTCTCCAAGGATGATCTGCATGATTTTAGCTTGAAGTGTTTGAGGGAAGAACATGCTGCGCTTGCCTTTGGGGGCAATGAGTGTAAGCACTGTGAGTTATGTTCCATTAAGGTGCTCTGCCTCGAGGCTCCCTTTCTTTCAAGAGGGGCGAGCCTCTGTGCCCTCGTTGAGATGCATGTTGAGCTGGCTGAGAGACAAGAGACGGGTCCTTCCTTTTCTCTTGTGCTCTCACCAGATTGAAATGTCCTCATGCCTGCAGCTGAAGCACGCTCCAGCATTTCTTCAGAGCAAGCGGAGGATGTGGGTTCTCTTGTCCATGGGGAAATGACCAAGCATACAAGGAGCTGCTCGAGGTGGTGACACGTGCGGTGGCCAGGCTTCAGTTAGATTAGCCACAGGAGCAAGAGACCCCCAGACACTCCAAGCTTGATGATACCTTTCTGTTGGGTGGCCAAGGGGAGGGACTCCAGTGACGATCTCTCCCCTTTTTCACTGATACTCATGACGAATTATCTAAGTCATGGAGCAAGCCTTATTTGTCTTGTCTTTGTGCCCTCTACGTCGATTTATTCGATTATCGTGGGTGCAAAGGTGCAGGGGTATATGATGATGCCCCAGGTGCAAAAAATGCATGCGGGCTATTTCTTCCCTGGCAGTGCATCATCCCTAAAAAAGCCAATGCTTCCTACTAAGCCATGTTGAACAACATCAAAGCTGGTGGAAAAGGCATTCCAGGCTGTGGGTCAGGCTGGTGCAGCCCTGCACACCATGGTGGTCCTGCAGGCGTAATAGGCTGACCTGCTGAAGGACCTGAGCAAGAGCGGGGATATCCGTGAAGAGGCGCCATCAGCTGTTCTATGGCTGCTTTGGTCACCACGGAAAGGCATCTGTGGCTCAATCTCACAGGCATCAAGGATAGGGACAAGGTGTTCCTCCTTGATGCCCCAATGTCTCCTTTTGGCCTATATGGTGACAAGGCCAAGAGGCATGCGGTAGCATTTGACAAGTTTCTCCCCGCTGTACTCAAGGGTCGGAGCTCTCAGCCACCCAGTCCCAACCCAGTCCGGCTCCTCTAAGACGAGAATCCCAAAAGAGTGCAGTGAGTCATGTGCCCCCTCGTAAGGACTGGGAGTGGCTTGCTGTGCTCAGCAGCCTTGGAGGAAGTCGGGCCTGAGAGCGGTCATTACGGCCCAGAAATAGTCCTGAAGCTGGTGCGCCCAGGACTGTGGGAGTGTGCCCCAACGAGATGTGGTACGAAATATTTCAACAAAGAGCAGAAGCTCCTTCCCGGCACCCCCAGGTGACCACTGTTCAGTCTCCACAGGCACTGGCATTTCGGGGGGCAGCAGTCTCCAACAAATGTTAAATGTTCAGTCGTTTCCTGCCATGTCCCAGAGGACAGAATATTTAACATCCCTCCAGCAAGACAAAGTGTCAAAATTAGTACCCCTTTCAGAGAAACTGGCAGCATGGAAACTACTGCCAAATATCTCTCCTTGGGTCTTAAAGACCATAGTAAAAGGCTACAGAATACAGTTCCCTACAGGTCCCTACTACCGTGAAACCGGAGCAGGTGCATTTGCTGTCACAAGAGTTGCAAACTCTTCTGCGTTTACTGTGTTTGTGCCATCTGAACAGACTAGTGCAGCAGGTTCTGCTGTGGGCTCAGGGCAAGATCCTGTTCCTCAGGGCAATTTACATTTCTGAGCACATGAATGTGGGAGCAGACTTACTGTCCAGGCAGACTGTGACACATGGGGGAATGGAAACTCCACCCCGAGGTTGTCAAACACATTTGGGAAAGATTTTACAAGGAAGAGGTAGACCTCTTTGCTACACAGGAAACAGTGCAATGTCCCATCTTCTTCTTTATGATTCCTCCAGCCCCCCTGGGTCTGGTTGCCATGACCCATGTGTGGCCCAGACTGAGTCTTTAGGCATTTCCCCCGATTGCTTCTGGGAGTCCTGGCCAAGGTCTGTCAACAAGGGTCTAGCCTCTTGTTAATAGTGCCTTGTTTGCCAACCAGAGTTTGGTTCTCAGATCAAATATCCCTCCTTGCCGGCTAGTTGTGGACAATTCCGGTCAGGAGAGACCTTCTATCTCAGGTGCAGGGGACAATATTTCATCCCTAGCCTGATCTTAGGAATCTTTATTATTGGCCTATGAGGGGGCCCAAATAAGAGATGATGGGCTTCCAGCTGATGTATTGGTGACTATTCTGAGTCCTATTCTGAGTTCTAGAGCTCCTACTAGAAGAAGTTATGCCCTCAGATGGTGCATCTTTGAAAGGTAGTGCACTGCACTCCATGTAGACCCAGTTCAGTGCAAGATTGTTTCAGTGCTGGAGTTCTTGCAAGAAAAATAGTCAACAGGCACATGTCCTGCTACTTTCAGGGTATTTGTGGCCACCATTTCAGCTTGCCAGCTCTGGTTGATGGGGGTTCAAGTGGAAAAACACCCTCTGGTTGCTTGATTCATTCACGGAGCTAGGCGGCTGAGGTCACCTGTCAAAGTGAAAGTTCCTTCATGGGACTTTGCCTTAGTGCTTGAGGGTCTGGTTGCGATCCCGTTTGAGCCACAAGAGTTAGCCCCTGTCAAGGTCCACCAAGCAAAAGATGTCACATTGGGTGAAGGATGCCATTGCCCTAGCTTATGATGCGTGCAGTCAAGCTTCGCTTCTAGGTGTCAGGGTCCACTCTCTTCGTGGGGTAACTTCCTCCAATGATTTGGCAGGGGTGCACCCTTGCAACAAGTATGTGATGCTGTATAAAGATTCCATCACACATGAGAAAATAGAAATTACACAATTCCCAAAAAGATAATTTGAGAAGTAAATGTTAAATGTCATGTTATCCTGTAGCACAACTACTGTAGTGGAGAATGGCTCTATGAATTCCAAGCTCTTAGATTTTCCTGATGATATTTGCAAAATAAATGATGTTTTATTAACAAAGTTTGGGAGGAGCACGTTCAGATAATTAACCTAATTAACATGAGAGGAGCGCATTCAGTTAAGCAACTCAATTAACGATACAAGGTATATATACAACGGACTTACCTCTGTTCGTTGACCGTTTATCAGCATCCCTCCACCACCCCATCTCCTCACTTCTAGTCCTAATTATTCTTGGCACAATCAGGGGGAGTACTCTGGGTTTGGGCCAAAATTCCGAGCTTGGAGCCCTCCCCCTGGACAGCACACCAAATATGCATAACTTTTACTTTACTTAATTATATGTAAGTGTGAACTCATGAAAAGGTTTTTGTAGGAAGGTCAAGTTTAGAGAGATGTACTGTAGACGATTCAGATGCCTAGATGCCTAGATTTCTCTTCCATTTAGGCAAAGGTGATAAAATATTTAGTTTAATTTTAATATTTAAAGTTCACTGAAAGTAGAAAAAAAAGTAAAATAGCTCAAATTTAAAAAAATCATAAATAAGAAGAAGACTGATTGAAAGATCTTTAAATATTCTCTTCTGCTGGACAACAGGCCCGTAAACACTTCTAAGCTTGAAAAGATGTTAGGGTCGTGTTACTTTCAAATGCACGTTATAAGTGACAAACTCACAGCGCTTACAAAAATGAATCGAGCAGCATTTAATGTGAACTGATCGATGCACTCTGATGTCAGTGCTATACTTCAAGAACACACTTAACATATACTTATTTAATTAGAATTTAGCGATTTCATAACACTGAGCCAATTCATGATTCGAGGTTAACTTCGGTTAATCATGCAGCCCCAGATTAACCTTACACAATGTAATGGTCTGTGTGCTGTAAAAGCTGCTTTTTAAGACCAGTGTTTGGGGTATCCCCGAGCCTTGCATTCGTGGGGAGAATGATGGAGGCGAATACATCCTGCGCCATTCTGTTCTGCTTTTTGCATTTCTTAAACAAAATACAATTGTTAATGGTAACCTGTGTCATGTGGACTACATCAGCCATCTTATCTCGTATTTTCATTGTTTTATGCAATTTTGATGATGATTGGGTGTATAATTTTTACTCTTTTGCTCTTTTACTCTTTTTACATCAATGTTGATTTTATGTCATAAGGAGACCTGTACAGTACAGTTGCACGGATTTGTATGAGACAGAGTGCTTGGTTGTATGGAGTGAGCGCTTGTTGTGGCTTTTTCGTGTTGTAACCTGTAGTACGTTGTAAAGGATCCACATGACACAGGTTAGCGTTAGCATAGCATGGCCTATCGTGGCCCTCAGCATATCACAGCCTACTGTGGCCTTCAGGATAGCATGGCGTACCGTTGCCCTCAGCATATCGCGGCCTATCGCGGCCCTCAGCATAGCATGGCCAACTGTTCCCTCAGCATTAGCACGGTCTATCGGGGCCCTCAGCATAGCGTGGCTTACCGTGTTCCTCAGCATAGCACGCCTACTGTTGCCCTCAGCATAGCACAGCCTACCGTTGCCATCAGCATAGCACAGCCTACCATGGCCCTCAGCATAGCGTGGCTTACCATGGCCCTCAGCATAGCACGGCCTATTACGGCCCTCAGCATAGCATGGCCTACCGTGGCCCTCAGCATAGCATGGCCTACTGTTGCCCTCAGCATAGCATGGCCTACTATGGATCTCAGCATAGCACGGCCTACCATGGCCCTTAGCATAGCGTGGCTTACCATGGCCCTCAGCATAGCACAGCCTACTGTTGCCATCAGCATTGCACAGCCTATTGCGGCCCTCAGCATAGCACAGCCTACCGTGGCCCTCAGCATAGCACGGCCTACCGTTGCCCTCAGCATAGCATGGCCTACCATGGCCCTCAGCATAGCACGGCCTACCATGGCCCTTAGCATAGCGTGGCTTACCATGGCCCTCAGCATAGCACAGCCTACTGTTGCCATCAGCATAGCACAGCCTACTGTTGCCATCAGCATAGCACAGCCTATTGCGGCCCTCAGCATAGCACGGCCTACCGTGGCCCTCAGCATAGCATGGCCTACCGTTGCCCTCAGCATAGCATGGCCTACCATGGCCCTCAGCATAGCACGGCCTACCATGGCCCTTAGCATAGCGTGGCTTACCATGGCCCTCAGCATAGCACGGCCTACTGTTGCCATCAGCATAGCACGGCCTACTGTTGCCATCAGCATAGCACGGCCTATCACGGCCCTCAGCATAGCACAGCCTATCGCTGCCCTCAGCATAGCATGGCCTACCATTGCCCTCAGCATAGCATGGCCTACCGCTGCCCTCAGCATAGCATGGCCTACCGTTGCTCTCAGCATATCACGGACTACCACGGCCCTCAGCATAGCACTGCATAGCAAGGCATATCCTGGCCATCAGGTAAGACTGACTATTATTGCTTATGTATCTATCTTTGCCCTTCTCATAATTGGCCTAGCATGGCCTTTCAAGTAACATGACTTACGTGGTCTTTGTCTTAATTGACTTAACTTAGCCTCTCATGCCCATAGCTTATACAGTCATTTTTATAAATATTTATTAGTTATGCCTCCTTTTGTCATAAAATGTAATACTAATCTTTTGATTGTTCTTTTAAGAATTCTAATCAAGAAAAGCCTCAACTGGTGGGTATCAATTCAAATTTCTTTTTGGGGGTAGGCTCCGCCCCAGCCTTCATCTTCAGGCAGGACTAGCCGAATCTGCATCCACCCAGGATTTGGATTAAGGACAGGGCATGCACCAAATAACTTTTCTAAGTTCTAAACAGACATTAATTATACTAGCTTATTAATATCTGTTAATCCTTTGGAATAAATACCATGTAAACTAACTGCTTTCTGAGACTTTCTGGTAGAACAACATTTATTAATACAGACCCCTTAAAAGTTTGTAAACATTGCAACGTTTCCTGGTGGGCGGGGCTTAGCTGGAGGCAAAAAGAGGCGCTGGATGCAATGTTGACAAGCGTAAGCTAGCTCGTTTTAGGAGAGATTTTTTAAACATGGATGCAGAGGAAGGTTCGGAACTGTCCAAATATGTACAGTCACTGACTCTGCGGGACCGTGACAGCTATTTTTGTAAATTAACTCTCGCGGATGGAAGCAGGCTGCCTGACTCGTATGCCATACAGCCACGGGAGTGGCGTGAAGACTTGACGGGGCTCCCGAGGGTGGAGTGGCCGGACATCTACACTTACCTCATCGAGTCACCAATTTACCTCATCGAGTCACCAAGTGTTTACAGCCGAGAAAAGCTACGGGCATATAAATCCCTGGATGCCTACAACTATGTTATTAATGGTCACGTTCAGACATTACAGTACAACAATTTACATACAGATCTTTGTGTGGTGTGGCTTATTGTCTAATGTAACCTATCGCTAGGCTAACTGATTAGCAATGTGGATTATTTTAAGAGACCATTCAAAGGATGGCGCACACACATCTATCGCTGTATGTTTGTTTAACATTTAAGCTAGCTAGTGCGCTGAAGGTTGGCGACTTTTCACCAATAAAACAGAAACTTGCTGATTTGTACTATATAAAACAAACACACTAGTACATATGCATAGATTATTTTATTATTATTTTTATTATTATTATTTTACCTGATATGAAGTGTGCACTGCAAACACGAGCATTATTTATGATCGTCTCCGTCCAGTCTGTACGCCGTATTGCATTCAACCACAATTGTCTTCTTGATTTCTGTAAGGAATGTCTGCCGGGATCCAGTAAAACTTTAGTTTTGAACCAAAAGTGCTGTTCCTTCTATTCTGGCAGCCAAAAACACAACAAGACGAAATTTTAAACACAAAACCTCAAACTTTTTGCGTGCCTGCTATGAGTTATTCCTTATGTTTTGCCTCCAGCTAGAGTGGTGACGTCACAGTGACGTAGGCGATTAAGGGGTCTGTAGGTTAATATCAGTATATAAATATACCTTTGTTAATTCATTATACATTAACAGTTTTAATTTATACAACATGAAATGTTAAAAATGTATTGGTGCATGTACTGCAGAAATTAATTTTATTTTTAAAACTCTTCAGGATATAAGCTTTAGGGTCAAAATTCTTTATTTTTTATAAAACAAAATTCAGATCAGGCCTGAATCCCTCTTTTTAAATGCCGGGCTTGAGT